>NC_048221.1:77387003-77447443 GCF_002007445.2 Ailuropoda melanoleuca | reverse complement strand
TTTCTTGTCGAGGTGAAAAAAATTGGCTAAAATTAATTGTGATGATTGCACAACTCTTTGAATATAGTAAAAACCACCTAATTATACATGTTAAGTCGGTAAATTATGTACTTTATGAATTAAATCTCAATAAAGCTATTAAAAATAAATATAATTTTAAAACTTTTACTAAAACAGGGTAAGGACATTTCAACTTGGAGGATGACATTGTCCATGCAGTATAAATGGGAGAAAAGGTTAGGACCTTTTGAAGAAATAGTAAATAGCTTAGTGACTAGACTACATGGTCGGTAGAATTCTAAGATGGTCCCCAAGAGTCTCTGGCCCTGGTGTATATATATTCAACCAGTTATTTCCCCAAACATGAATCTAGGTGTTGCTATAAAGACATTTGCAGATGTAAATGATGTCCCTAATTAGTTGACTTTAAATTCATCTAAAGGAAGATTAATTTGGGTTCACCTAACCTAGTCATGTCAATCCTTAACAAGAAGTCAGATTCTAAGCAGCAGTGATTTTCCTCCGGCTGGCCTGTTGCAGAAGAAAACTACCATGTTCTGAACTTCCTATGGCAGCAGTCCATGTTGCAAAGACCTCAGGTGACATCTCTGGGTGGGAAAGGAGTCCCAAACTGACAGCCAGAAATTAAATGGGACATTAGTCTTATATTTGGAAAGAACTACATTCTAACAAGTGAGCTTGGAAGAGGAGCTCAGCTGACAACAGGGATTGGCTGTCATTGTGATTTCAGCCTGATGAGATGATAAGCAGAAAAACCATAGGGCCTATACCCAGATTTCTGACCCATGAAAACAATGAGATAATACATCTGTGTTTTATTAAGCCATTTAGTTTGTGATCATTTGTTACACAAAAATATAATACTAATACAAATGCATAGTAGAAAAATGGAAGACAAGTCTAGAAAAACATAGGTTCACTCCTGCTAAGAGCCTTCAGAGATTAGTTGTTTGTAATTAAATTCTTTCCCTTCAAATTTGTTAGCATAAAAATGATGAAGGTGTTATCTAATTTAACGCATCTGCCTTTCAAATTGTATTTAGAATACATGTGAACATTTTTATTAATTCCGACTTTTTTTTGACTCAAGCTGTGCAATTATTTTTACCACCACTTTTCTTACGATATGTACATATGTTTTCTTCTTTACAATTAGATAAAAGATATGCTGGACATTACCAATAATGTGCTGAAATATGTTGTGCACCTTTCTGCTTTGGAGAATGTGGAAATATTAATTTTCACATATCAATCTTTGATTTTAAAAGATAATTAGTTTATTAATGTCTCTTGCATCATCTTCTATGAGTAGTCTATAAAATCCAAGTTATATTTGAAATAAAAATAGTGTTTATTACTTTTTGAACATTTTACATGTATTGCAGGCATATTGTAAAAATTTTGAAAATTTCAGCAAATAAAAATTGGAACTCGAAAATATGATTTATCTGAAAATATGAATAATAACATGGTTGACTGTTATGTATCTTTAAATTCTTTTACATGTATTGTCTCTCTACATTTAATAAGTTCTAAATGCTTTTGTGTCTGCTTTTCTACCTAACAAATAAAAATTGGAACTCGAAAATATGATTTATCTGAAAATATGAATAATAACATGGTTGACTGTTATGTATCTTTAAATTCTTTTACATGTATGTCTCTCTACATTTAATAAGTTCTAAATGCTTTTGTGTCTGCTTTTCTACCTAACAAATAAAAATTGGAACTCGAAAATATGATTTATCTGAAAATATGAATAATAACATGGTTGACTGTTATGTATCTTTAAATTCTTTTACATGTATGTCTCTCTACATTTAATAAGTTCTAAATGCTTTTGTGTCTGCTTTTCTACCTAACAAATAAAAATTGGAACTCGAAAATATGATTTATCTGAAAATATGAATAATAACATGGTTGACTGTTATGTATCTTTAAATTCTTTTACATGTATGTCTCTCTACATTTAATAAGTTCTAAATGCTTTTGTGTCTGCTTTTCTACCTAACAAATAAAAATTGGAACTCGAAAATATGATTTATCTGAAAATATGAATAATAACATGGTTGACTGTTATGTATCTTTAAATTCTTTTACATGTATGTCTCTCTACATTTAATAAGTTCTAAATGCTTTTGTGTCTGCTTTTCTACCTAAACATCATAAATACTTTACACGTTATTTTTTCCCTAATATCATACTACATAGAGATGTAGATGTTTATGTAGTCATTATAAATGTTCTTTAAAGAAAAGTGAGAAATACAAATGAATCTAAAAAGGTTGCATTTTAAAATTGTGTGTAATATTATTACCCTGAAATATTATGCTTTTATATATAAAAATGGAATCGTACTTCTCATACTTTTTATATTTATTTCCTATTGTTGCTGTAATAAACTTGATGGCTTGAAACAACTCAAATTTATCTTGCGATTCTACAGGTCCAAAGTCCAAAATGGGTGTCACTGAGCCCAAAGTGTTGGTGGGGCTACACTGTTTCCTGGGGACTTTTAGTGAAAATTAGTTTCCTTATCTTTTCCAGCTTTTATAGGCTGCCAGTACTGCTTGGATTGGGGCCTCCTTCCATCTTCAAAGCCAGTCTTATAGCATCTTCAGATCTTCTGACTCTGACACTGACCCTCCTGCCTTGTAAGAACCCCTGTAAATACATTGAGTCTACCTGGATAATCCAGGACAATCTCCCCATCTCAAGGTCAGCTGATTAGCAACCTTAATTCTATCTGCAACCTTAATTCCTACATTGCCATGTAACATAACATACACTTAAGTTCTGAGAGTTAGGACATGGCCATTTTTGAGGGCCATTACATATCACTCCTGATATTTGTTTTTCACATAGCACTATATATCTCATATCTACATACACTTATTTTAGAGTTTAATTACCCTTGCCAGTATATTGCCAGTTAATACTTGCCAGTATAACTCATTTGTTTTCCCCTAAAGATTTCATTAGCTAGTGCTTATATAATAATGTAACATGGTTATCCATGTAGGTATTCCAGTGTTGGTTCTAATTTTAATGAGAATAATTTAGTGTGAGCTGGTTTTAAAATTGTCTTGGTAGTTGATTTGGGAAAAAAAAATATTTTCTTCATTTATGGAAATAAAACTCTTGATAGGATTTTAAATTATTTATATGATTCATTATTCAAAAATGTGTATTGGCTCTTATTGAATTTGTATCTGGCATCTACTGGGATATTTAGGGAATTTTTTTCTTTCTCCATGATCTATGAATATAGCAGATTTTAATATTTATTTTAATATGTAATCATCCAGAAAAATGGTTACTTTGTCATAGACTTAGCTCTGTGTTTTCCTAGAAAGAGATGCACACTTGGTAATATTTTATTGGGTAATGCAATCCCAGTGTGGCAGACTCAAAGAGAACACAAAATGAGGCAGAGAAGGGGGAAAGTAAATATAAGGAGGTATGTTCTTGAATGGCTTCAGCCTAGTAATAAGTGAGGCTGTTTTTGGTTTTGCAAGGCATCTTTAGAGGCCTGATGGAATATGGCATCCAGGGGAAAAGAAGGGAAAGAATGTGTCCCCTACCCACTCCTTCCTATCACTCATATTTCATTCTAAGTTCCACTCTAAAGGGCCTTAAATCATGCATTTTTATGTTGCCTGATCTGTCTCAGGTAGCCACTGAAGTGAGACAGGATCTCTGGGTGGCCATGTTCCCAGTCCACGGATGCAGCATGTAGCCTTCTTATCAGGTACAATACCAGCCTGTGAGGCAACCTCACTGTAACTGTGGCCGTGGAAGGAGTGGAGTGATCTGTATTTAGGAAACAAGCTTGAAAAGAGTGTGTGTTTATGTGTGTATGCATGCATTGGTGATGAGGATAGAGTGACCAATGATTTTATTAAACATTACCACCACAACTACATGGCATTAGTCTTTAAATATATGTTAGATGGCTTTTTAAAAATTAAATATTAATCTAAATGCATTTTTTTTCTTTATCCAAATTTGTATTTAAATGCCAGTTGGTTAATATATAGTATAATAGTAGTTTCAGATGTAGAATTTGGTGATTCATCACTTACATAAAACACCTCCTCATAACCAGTGCCCTCCTTAAGTCCCATCACCTATTCAACCGATCTGCCATCCCCACTTCCCCTCTAGTAATCCTCAGTTTGTTCTCTATAGTTAAGAGTCTGTTTCTTGGTTCGCCTCTCTTTTCTTTCCCCCATGTTCATTTTGCCTTGATGTATTTTCCGAACTTTGTATTTTTATTTTAATTAGTATGCACGAATATTTTAGACATCATGTATTTCTTTTTTTTTTTAAGATTTTATTTATTTGTGAGAGAGAGAAAGAGAAAGAGGTAGAGAGAAAGCACAAGCAGGGGGAGCAGCAGGCAGAGGGAGAAGCAGGCTCCTCGCTGAGCAAGGAGCCTGGGATCATGACTTGAGCCAAAGACAGACGCTAAACCAACTGAGCCACCCAGGCATCCCCATGTATTTCTTTTTTTTAAAAGATTTTATTTTTAAGTAATCTTTACACCCAATGTGGTGCTTGAACTCAGAACCCCAGTATCAAGAGTCACATGCTCTATAAATTGGACAAGCCCCAATATCATATATTTCTTTTTTATTGTTTATTTTCACCCAATATGAGTTTTAATGTGTTTATGATATTTTAAAATTCATCCACTGTTATATCTGACATGCTGATTTTTTTAGGCAATGATATTTATCATCATTATTTGGTCATCTAAAAGAAAATTAAGGAGGTACTTGCTAAGTAGCTTAAATTTAATATATGAAAATAAAAGTACTTTTTTTAAGGACTTTTTTTTTTTAAGATTTTATTTATTTATTTGACAGAGATAGAGACAGCCAGCGAGAGAGGGAACACAAGCAGGGGGAGTGGGAGAGGAAGAAGAAGGCTCATAGCAGAGGAGCCTGATGTGGGTCTCGATCCCATAAACNCAAGCAGGGGGAGTGGGAGAGGAAGAAGCAGGCTCATAGCAGAGGAGCCTGATGTGGGTCTCGATCCCATAAACGCCAGGAACGCCCTGAGCCGAAGGCAGACGCTTAACCGCTGTGCCACCCAGGCACCCCTTAAGGAAGTTTTTTTAAAAGACTCCATTTATTTGAGAGAGAGAGAGAGCACAAGAGCATCAGGAGAGGGAGGAAGGGGCAGAGGGAGGGACAGAGGAAGAGGAAAAGCAGGCTCCCCACAGAGCAGGGAGCCCAAGATGCGGGGCTCTCTCCCAGGACCCTGGGACCATGACCTGAGCTGAAGACAGATGCTCAACCAATTGAGCCACCCAGGTGCCCCAATAAAAATACTTCTTTAAAATCTTAAAATACTTTTAAAATACTTCAAAAAAATGCTTCTTAAAAGTTTACTGAAGGAAAGCCACAGTAAAATTGGCAGCCAGGCAGACTAATAGACCATTTATGGCCATTCTAAGGAGGAATGCCAGGCAGGGTACATTTCTGTGATAAACCTATTTTAAGTTTTGTTTGAAGTTGTTTGGAAAGCTAAATGATTCAATTTGGGCATGTTATCTCTAGAGAGGGTTTATGTTTGCCTCTGTTAGACATGAGATGTCTGTCCCGCCCCCATCCCAAAATTGGGACCACGCCCTTTGAAGAACTCAGTTAAAGTTGAAGAGTCTCAGGTTGATCTTCCCTGACTTTGCTGATGGACCCAAACGTAGTAAGTGCTCTTATTGACAGAGTATACAGTTCATATAACGTTTTTGTGGGATGGCACAATTCTTGAATATTTCCTTTATTTTTCTTAGAAGCCCGCTAATGCATTTTGTAGTGAGAGGTTCCCTCCTAGTACTTGGGTTGTTTTTTTTTTTTTTGACATTATATATGGGAAATTTCAAATATATATATAAGAAAACAGAATTATATAATAAACCCCATGCGACCATCATCCAGCTTCTGCAATTATTATACATTCACAATCTTGTTTTATCTATATACAACCCACTTTCTCACCCTGAATTATTTGAAATAATCCCATGTATCTCATTGGTTACCATAGACATGGGTCAGGAATTTTCAGCCTATGTTCTACAACAAACTACACATCCATCTATATATGTGATCCACTTATGGACCCTAGTGTAGATCTGTTACATTAATATATTTTTTAAAGATTTATTTATTTGATAGAGAGATTGGGGGGTGGAGTAGGGAGAGAGGGAGAGAGAAAATCTCAAGCACTCCCTGATGAACACGGAGCCTGATGTGCGGCTTGATCTCACAACCCTGAGATCATGATCTGAGCTGAAACCAAGAGTCAGAGGCTTAACCAACTCCACCACCTAAGCACCCCAATATTAATATTTTTAAATGAATAGTTGATCATATAATTATGCACAATTCTAAGATGATTAGCCTCACATCTGGTCTCATTTCTACCATTCAAGAAACATATTGAAATGCAAGTAAATGAGAGCAGTGTTATAGGCATAATCTTTAATCACATCCAATATACATCAAAAAAGCATATCATTCTTCTTTTTTTTAGAAAGATTTTATTTGTTTGAGAGAGAGAGAGCAAGAGCATAAGCACAAGCAGGGGGAAAGTCAGGGGGAAAGAGAAAGGGATAATCAGACTCCCTGCTGAGTAGGGAGCCCACTGCAGGGCTTATTGCCAGGTCCCTGGGATCATGACCTGAGCTGAAGGCAGATGTTTAACTGACTGAGCCACCCAGGTGCCCCCAGCATATCATTCTTTTATACATAATATTACATAAGGTATTTATTGTGGGCTTAACAGGCTGTATTAAAATGAATAAAGCAATAAGATCAGAAAGAGGTTTTCTTATTCTACTCTCTGTCCTCAAACCTGTTTTTATGTGTCTCCCTTTCCAACCCATTGTAAACACCTTGGACAGATTTCATAGCTTTCCAAGCACTTAAATTATAAAAGCAACTCTGTCATTTTTAAGTATTAAAAAGGACAGACTAGTGATCATTGCTCTCCCACTTACTTTAGAATCACAGGGGAAGGGACACATGGTTTTTGGCCTTTTCTTTCCCTCTTTGTACTCAATCTCTTCTTTTTTATGTCTTTTTCACCGCCCCCCCCGAATCCAAGTCACTAAATTCAGGGTAGGGAGAAAGGATAAGACTTTACTAATATCTGTACTTTCCATTTTTTGTTCAATGCCTTGCTTCATGGCAAGTGTTCCAATGCTTATTCATTTGGGGGGCACCTCGTGGTTTTGTTTTTCAGAAATTTCAGGAGGCACTTCCAAACTGTAAAATTGACGTAGGTAAAAAACCGAGGTGAAACTACACTTGATTCTAGAGCTACTCCCTCTCTCTCTTGCTTTCCTATTGTGCCTAGATTCTCTTAGAATTCTAGATTCTCCAGATCTTTCCATTTGAGAAGGAGTCCTCAATCTTAATCATTCCAAACTCCAGAAAATTGCTGTAAAGTGTTTTTAACGGATCGTATCACATACTACTACATGGATATCAACACAACATAGATTAGAATTTTCTGCGGGTCATTCAAATACAGCTCAAGAATAGGAAGGAGTTTCCCTAACCTCTCCCAGTAGATATCTTGGGCACCTTCTCCGGTGGCACAGGTGAGAATCCTTTCTCTTACTCAATGGGGAGGAAAGGGGAAATGTAACACTGCTCTTCATGCCTGCACATTTCTTCCAAAAACTTCCACCCTCTCTAATAAAGTGTCAGTTCTCTCCTAGGTATTGTCAAACAGTGTGAGGGGGATAGATCAGCTTAGTCATTTAATAGTGTCAAGTACTTCTCTTTTGAATATAAAGTTTCATATCCACAATTGTTATTAACTTTGGGGTCCAGAGACAATAGGAATAACCTTCCACTTAATGTAATTATAACATATTATTTGCAATTTTCCTCACAAATGATCATGGTCTGACTGTGTGATATAGCACCCTAGAATGTATTTTATTCCTTTAATATACAGAAATGCAGCTCACTCTGTATTACTGAAGAACAAATAATTACCAGCAAGTGATTAGCTTCTAGGTCTTGGTACCATCCTAATCATTTTCACAGAACATTTCATGTAATCTTGAAAATAATATTGTGAGGTAGGTACAATAGTTATTATATTTATCCTCTTTTAATAGAGTCAACTTAGAGCACACAAATTATTTACTACTACAGTTAACCAGTGGTTGAGATCAGATATGGACCCGAGAATGTTTGAATATTGGATGTGTCATCTTAAAAATTATAGTATGTTGCAGATGGCTTTTGGCTATATAATATTTCTTTTTTTTTTAAGATTTCATTTATTTATTTAGAGAGCACGAGCAGGGAGTGGGGCAAAGGGGGAGAGAGAATCTGAAGCAGACTCCCCACTGAGTGGTGAGCCCAACGTGGAGCTCAATCCCATGACCCGAGATCATGACCTGAGCCAAATTCAAGAGTCGGATGTTCCACTAACAGAGCCACCCAGGTGCCCTGGCTATACTAGATTTCTTAAAACAAGGTCTTATTATGGTATGCTTTAGGAGTTCTTAATCTGATCATCCATTCACTCTCTTGTGAGAATAAAACGATTTTCCAATCTTCTGGATTTTTAAACTTTTCTCTCAGGAGCAAGCTAATAGATTTTATTTGTTTATTTGATTTTATAATATACTTAGAGATGCATATGATGAATTATTGCTATATTTTTCATTTCTAGCATTGTTTCTTTCTTCAAGTTTGGACTCCTAGTCCAAGAAAGTAGAAGGGTTGAGATGTTTAGTATGATTCTTTTCATAGATTTTTAGCAGATAGTGAAAGACTTAAGTCTTTCCTGTTATCTTCCCATTCTAGTGTCTTCCAACTGTTTGTTTATGATTAGAGCAAGATCTGTAATCCTAAAACTCATTCTCCATTAGAAGGGAATTAGTACTTACTCATCGTACATAACAGCCTTATACTCTGAACAACTTCTCATTTCCCACTACCCTAGCCCCTAGCCACAACCATTCTGTTTTCTGTTATTATGATTTTGGTTATTTTAGATACATCAGGTAAGTGGAATTATACAGTGCTTATCCTTCTGTGACTGACTTATTTAAATTAGCCTAAAGTCCTCCATATTCAACCACGTTGTCACAAATGGCAGCATTTCCTTCTTTTTGAAGGCTGAATAGTATTCCATTATATATGGAAAGAATCTGCGGTTCTATATAATACCTATAGTTACAGTATGGTTTTGTGCACTTAAAAGTTTGTTGAGGGTAGATCTCATGTTATGCATTCTTTTTTTTCTTTTAAGATTTTATTTATTTATTTGACAGAGACAGAGACAGCCAGTGAGAGAGGGAACACAAGCAGAGGGAGTGGGAGAGGAAGAAGCAGGCTCCATAGCAGAGGAGCCTGATGTGGGGCTCGATCCCATAATGCCGGGATCACGCCCTGAGCCGAAGGCAGATGCTCAACTGTTGTGCCACCCAGGCGCCCCATCATGTTATGCATTCTTAACAGACACACACACACACACACANNNNGGCTCATAGCAGAGGAGCCTGATGTGGGGCTCGATCCCATAATGCCGGGATCACGCCCTGAGCCGAAGGCAGATGCTCAACTGCTGTGCCACCCAGGCACCCCATCATGTTATGCATTCTTAACAGACACACACACACACACACACATACACACATGCACACTAAACAAAACACTAACGGTCACAAGAAAACTTTTGGAGGTGATACATATGTCTGTTACCTTGATACTGGTGCTGCTTTGATGGGTTTACATATATGTGTATACCCATGAACTGTATACTTTAAATATNTTGCAGCACAAAAATTAATATAAATACTTATTTGGCCAGGTATTGAGAGCTAAAAATGAAAACTCCCAGAATTTTAAGTACACAAAACAGCTTCCCATCCCTAGGATGGAGGCAAGCAAAGAAAAGCAGTGGGTTGTTAGAAGCTTGGAGGAGGGATTCTGAAGACCCAGCTCGGAGAGGGGGGTGTTTCCCTGCTGGTGCTGGTGCTTCAGGAACCAAGAGAATGAACCAAACAGAGCTAGGACTCAGACCTCTGAGAAGAGGGTGTAAATCTTATGGTGCTCCTGTCCCTATGAATGTGGTGTAGCTCGTACTAGGAATCAGAGAAAAGCTGGAAATTAATTGCTGCAACTGGAACCAAGGGTCTCTGCCAGGAGGAAGAACCATTGAAGCAGGGATGCTAGTAAGACCTGGAAACTAACAGAAAAGAACACGTTCTTTAACTTTAATCCCTCTCCAGCTANCAGAAAAGAACAAGTTCTTTAACTTTAATCCCTCTCCAGCTACCCAGTCTCTTTATAGAGCTCCCTACCAACAGAATTTAAAATGAAACCACCTGGTAAAGGAGAAACTGGTTTGCTGTCTTAACACTAGCATCACACTGGCATGGAGATTAATGGGTTTGAAATTGAGAAATAGCTTACTAATTCCCACATGATTTTTCCCTCTTGATCTACCAGTTCATCACATGGTAGCTGTGTAAGTAAAAACTAAAATATGTGTTAGTGCATGTGTGTGTGTGTGTGTGTGTGTTATGAATACCTTTGGAANGTCAAGTTTTTATTTCTGTCTGTCAAGGTTTAGTCAAGAAAACAGAAAGTACAGCAGTTATTGCAGCACAAAAATTAATATAAATACTTATTTGGCCAGGTATTGAGAGCTAAAAATGAAAACTCCCAGAATTTTAAGTACACAAAACAGCTTCCCATCCCTAGGATGGAGGCAAGCAAAGAAAAGCAGTGGGTTGTTAGAAGCTTGGAGGAGGGATTCTGAAGACCCAGCTCGGAGAGGGGGGTGTTTCCCTGCTGGTGCTGGTGCTTCAGGAACCAAGAGAATGAACCAAACAGAGCTAAGACTCAGACCTCTGAGAAGAGGGTGTAAATCTTATGGTGTTCCTGTCCCTATGAATGTGGTGTAGCTCATACTAGGAATCAGAGAAAAGCTGGAAATTAATTGCTGCAACTGGAACCAAGGGTCTCTGCCAGGAGGAAGAACCATTGAAGCAGGGATGCTAGTAAGACCTGGAAACTAACAGAAAAGAACACGTTCTTTAACTTTAATCCCTCTCCAGCTACCCAGTCTCTTTATAGAGCTCCCTACCAACAGAATTTAAAATGAAACCACCTGGTAAAGGAGAAACTGGTTTGCTGTCTTAACACTAGCATCACACTGGCATGGAGATTAATGGGTTTGAAATTGAGAAATAGCTTACTAATTCCCACATGATTTTTCCCTCTTGATCTACCAGTTCATCACATGGTAGCTGTGTAAGTAAAAACTAAAATATGTGTTAGTGCATGTGCGTGTGTGTGTGTGTGTGTGTGTGTGTGTGTGTGTTATGAATACCTTTGGAATCACAGGATTTACAATGTAGTAAATGCTTTTGAGGGAGCAAAAAAACTCTGGAATTTATACATTTTTACTATTTGGCAAGGAAGGATCTCATCAGTTGGATGGGAGCAAACTCAATATCTTGCATGCTCATGCAAAATGATTCAATTCTTTTGTTCTTTGGGGAGCTAAAGTTATGTCATTACTAAAATTAATATTAAAAATCTTGATGATTACTATGTAATCAAAAGACCATTGGTCAGAGATAAAAGTGAGAGGTTGAGAGTGAAGGGAACTGGACTCTGATCCAACTTTTGCTAAATTAGTGGATATGGAATATGGCATAAATTGCCTACTCTTTCAGGTCCTATTTTTGGATCTGTTGAATGACTTACCTAGAGAAGGTGATCCTTAAAGTCTCTTCTGGTTATGATAGTCTATGTACATTTCCCATAATGCAGTGCAGCAGGGTTTATTTGTTCACTTGGTTAAATAACTAATTTTAACTTGAAATAAGGATTTCATATAGTCACTTCTGGTCCTGGAAAGTTGGTGAATAAATAGTTACACTGTATTGAAAAGTTCATTTTTTGTATTTTTTGCTTCCTTTTCATACCTATTTTCATTTTTCAAGCTACTCGATGGTGTCATGGCATGTTTTATTTTCCCCTCCAAACTGACTACAGATGAATAGCTAGANCCCTGGAAAGTTGGTGAATAAATAGTTACACTGTATTGAAAAGTTGTATTTTTTGCTTCCTTTTCATACCTATTTTCATCTTTCAAGCTACTCGATGGTGTCATGGCATGTTTTATTTTCCCCTCCAAACTGACTACAGATGAATAGCTAGAATGACTACTATAGACATTCTCTGGCTCTAATGAAGGTATTTATAAAATTTATAAATTTATAAAATTACTCCTAAAGGTCAGACATGTATCAAGACCAAAATAAAGTAATATCTGCGGTTAACGTGCTGTTTTATGGTCTATACTTTTTAGATATTTCTTTAAATTTTTAAGAAAAAAATAAATAGGAAGATTTTCTTATCAAGGACTAAACAAAACCTTTTAAAAATATTTTTATCAATGTAGGAGTTGTTTTGGTTAGAAGTCTAGACACAGGCAGTAATTCCATTTGAAATACTTTCACAGTTTTTTCCATTTTATTGTTAAGTTGCAGAAGTAGATCCACACTTCCCCCCATTTTTTTTTCTTGTTGGTAACAAGACATGTAATCCCATAGACTATGATTAAACCTATATAAACATATGAACTTTTAATAAACATATATTTTCTAAGATGCTTGAACTTCAATGTCTTGTTTTTAACATATGTTGCATTGTTTTTCTTATACATAGAATTATTTAAGAAATACACCAAGAGGGGCGCCTGGGTGGCACAGCGGTTAAGCGTCTGCCTTCGGCTCAGGGCGTGATCCCGGCGTTATGGGATCGAGCCCCACATCAGGCTCCTCTGCTATGAGCCTGCTTCTTCCTCTCCCACTCCCCCTGCTTGTGTTCCCTCTCTCGCTGGCTGTCTCTATCTCTGTCNTCTCTGGCTGTCTCTATCTCTGTCAAAATAAATAAATAAAATCTTTAAAAAAAAAAAAAAGAAAGAAAAAAGAAATACACCAAGATACCTTTAAGTTTAAAACAGTGGAATCTAGTTATCCTTTTCATTTGGCATTGGTGCAATAACCCTAGCTATTCTTTTCTTCAGAAGATATGCGCTGTGATATGATCTGTAAGTCACTTATTTGCTTTTTCTCCTTCTTCCTAGATGACTCTCTGTTTTTAAATGATATCTGTTGCTTTGAAGCCCCCTGTGTATTTTAGTTTTCTTTTCTTCTAGTCTTTGAGTACATATTATGTTGTTTAGTGACAAAGACTGTAATCACGAGTTATGATGGATGAAAATATGTCACCTATTGAATCACTTACAATAAAGGTATTTATATACTTTTTATACATACAATAGGTGGAGTTTAGTAGAAACACAATGATGGAACAAGAAAATGGTGGCAGGATAAAGGCTGTACTCTCTGAAAGTTTTGTAGACAAATGAGTTTTCAAATTCATCTACACAACAACAAAATATGAATACTATGAATGTTTGGGGCAATTGAAAAACTCTAAGCAATAAAAAAACATACACAACATTTGGCAAGAAAATTAAACAAACTTCCTCAAGGCCACAATTTCCAGCTTTCTGATTTTAATTTGATTTAAATTTTTCAACACTCCTAATTAGACACTTCATTCAAAAGCCACTGCAGTTCTTAAAGAACTGCAACATATTTCTTCATGGCCAAAAATCCTGAGAAAATGCTCTTATTTTTGTTAACCATCTTATCTAAATGGTATAGAAGAAAAAAAATTAAATCAATACATAATGTTGCTGTAGGTACCTATGCTATCAAGCTAAACTAATTCTTACAACAATCTCACACTTTACTGGCTTATATAACTACAGGACTATCTCTTATTCATGTAACGGTCCAGTTGAATGCTTTGTGGCTAGACTGCCATCTAGGAGAGGACTCAGTGACTTGGGCTCTGTTGTTTCCTTATGGCTACTGGATCTTTAGCCTCTAGTCAGGAAACCAGTGAGGAAAGAATGTGGGGGAAGACTCATAGGGGAATATTGTGGCCCAGGTCTGTAAATGATGGTTTATCACTCTGTCCACATTCCATTAGACAGGATGTTAGGACATGAAGTTTAGTTCTCTGTCCAGTATCTGTGTTGATTCTACTAAATGTCAGCATTAGTGGGCAGATAGTTTCAAAATTTTTTCTTAATATGGAAACTAAGTCTTAAAAACATTTGTGGGGCTCGATTCTTCCTGCTTTGCCTGGAACTTACCTGACTTTAAAACTGAAAGTGGTGCATCCCCAAAACCCCATCCTGTCCTGGATAAACTGGGAGGGCTTGTTACTGAGCAAACCATCTACTGCTTAAGGTATCAGCAGATTTAATGTTTCTAGATCCACTACAAGAATGCTATGTCTATCCTGCTATGGGTTCATTAACAAATAATGGGGGGAAATGAGAGATTCAGAGAAAATCTTAAAAGAAATACTTTTCATTATGGAATAAATAGCAGTGACATCTCACCTCAGTAACCGGCCCAAAAGGAACCTAGGATAATATTACTCAGAGCATTTAGAATTCCCAAGAAGGAAAGAGCTCTCTAGTGATTACCGCAGGGGATTAAGTGCTAAGGAAATTCAAAGAATCTCTCAGAAAAAAATGCCCCTGTAAATAGATTTATGTAGGTCCATGAAAGAGAGCCGATTTTGCCATTTTATTATGTTGTAGGAAATATAGAATCAAATTCTGGGCTTAGGCATATTTATCAGCTCCTCTCAAGGGAGAGAGACTTTCTCTGTTCCTGTTCAAAAAGTTCCATTTGTTTTTAATCCTAATTGTTCTATTTTTCAGATTTAACTTGTAAACCTCCTCAGTGGAAGAGTGGGATATTTGAGCTAAAAAAAACCAAAAAAACAAAAAACAAAAAAACAACTCAGGGAAAAAGTATCTTTGACTTTTGGCTCCTGATGGCAAATGAGCATAGGGATCTGGCTCCTTTCCCAGAGCTTAACCTTGGAGATGCCATGAAAGCAAGAAGGAAGTGGACTAAACTCAGAACAGTAAAACTGTGAAGATTTTCCAGAGAGGTAAAGATGCTAGGTTTCTGGTCCTGTCTTAGAAAGCCAGAGGAGCCATTGAGGGACTAAAGGAAGAAGAGCATTATTGTTGTTCCTTTTCTTTTCTCTTCCCCAAACTGCCTGAGTGTATCACTGCTTGCCTGTTCCACCACTGACAAGATCAAAAAAGAGAATAATCAGTGAAAAAGGAGGGACAAGAATTGGGGGATAACACAGCTGGTTGTGCTGGAGGACAAGTAAGAAGAGATGGGGTAAAGGAATCAGCCTCTGCTATTTCATTCCTTTCTGTCCATCATCCTCTCTGCCCTCAGTCATTTAGGTTTTTAGAGTTCAGAGAAGAAACCCTTGGGTGTGAGTATTGCCTGTGGGGAGCAGAAGTGAAAAAATTCTCTTGGTTGCTTATGTGTTGAGGGCAGTATAATGGGTTGAGTTGGTGAACTCATATTGCAAGAAAAGAGCAACTCCACCTTGAGGCATATTCTCCACACTCACTTCCTAAATTCAGAGTTGGGATGGTATCATTTTTGCTGGGCCTAATGCATTCCCAGTCAATGTAGCTGCTATTCCCAAAAAAGTATGAACTCGTGGGATAAAATTAGAGATACACAGACTAGGAAATAAATAAACAAACAGATGAATGAATAAATAAGAAAGCAAAAAAAAGAAGAGGACAAAAGAAAAATTTAGCTGAACAGACCTCCTCTGCCAAATCAAAATAAAGTGTTATAAATATCCCCAGATAAGTAAAAGTGATGGAAAAATTAAGCAGAAGTAAGAAATCATAGGAAATTACCAAATGAAGATGACATAAAAATTTAAATAGACTAATAGCCAAGAGTTCAAATGAATAATAGAATACTAACTTTTGCTTTATATACATTATCAATAAAATAATGGTAGGCCCAGATATTTTTACATCCGATTTTTTCCAAAGTTTCTAAAAATAGATAGCCCCTTTCTTTTACCCAGTGTTACAGAAAAGAAGGTAGTTATTTAGGGTTCATAAAAAACAACAAATTATTTATATACATGATGAAAAATTAGCTCACATGGTGGAGACTGGCTTATGAAGGTTACCTAGTCCAAACTCTGCAGTGTGGGCTGACTAGCTGGAGACCAGGAGAACTGATGATGCAGATGAAATCCAAAAGCAATCCTCTGAAGAATTCCATTTTGCTCCTTGGGGTTTGAAAGGGGTGGTTTTGTTTTGTTTTGTTTTTTGTCTATTCAGACATTCAAATCTACAGATGATTGGCTAAAGCCCACCCACATCATGGGGATCAATCTGCTTTACCCCAAATCCACCAATTTATATGTTAATCTCAGCAAAAATACCCTCCAAGTTGACATATATAATTAACCATCACAATAGAAAAAGGTCAAAATACATTCACCTAATTTATAAAGCACACTTAAAAATCCTGANCACCAATTTATATGTTAATCTCAGCAAAAATACCCTCCAAGTTGACATATATAATTAACCATCACAATAGAAAAAGGTCAAAATACATTCACCTAATTTATAAAGCACACTTAAAATTCTGATTTCTAACCGGAAGATGATAGCATGGCAATAAAAAAGTATAGGCTCATTTCATTTATAGATGTAAAATTTCCAAGTAAAGTATTAGCTTTCAGTGGTATTAAGAATGTTTAATGTGTNCCCACTCCCCCTGCTTGTGTTCCCTCTCTTGCTGGCTGTCTCTATCTCTGTCAAATAAATAAATAAAATCTTTAAAAAAAAAAAAATTCTGATTTCTAACCGGAAGATGATAGCATGGCAATAAAAAAGTATAGGCTCATTTCATTTATAGATGTAAAATTTCCAAGTAAAGTATTAGCTTTCAGTGGTATTAAGAATGTTTAATGTGTGTTTAAATTAGAAAAATACCAGTCACTTCTTTATTCTAAAACAAATAATTATCCCCAGAAGAAAAGATATTTTACATGCTAAAGACATCATTTGTGCACAAAGNCTGATTTCTAACCGGAAGATGATAGCATGGCAATAAAAAAGCATAGGCTCATTTCATTTATAGATGTAAAATTTCCAAGTAAAGTATTAGCTTTCAGTGGTATTAAGAATGTTTAATGTGTGTTTAAATTAGAAAAATACCAGTCACTTCTTTATTCTAAAACAAATAATTATCCCCAGAAGAAAGGATATTTTACATGCTAAAGACATCATTTGTGCACAAAGCATGTGCCAAGAATCTATGTTATCTTTTCTTTACTTTTTTTTAAAAAGATTTTATTTATTTATTTGACAGAGAGAGAGACAGACAGCAAGAGAGGGAACACAAGCAGGGGGAGTGGGAGAGGAAGAAGNTAAAACAAATAATTATCCCCAGAAGAAAGGATATTTTACATGCTAAAGACATCATTTGTGCACAAAGCATGTGCCAAGAATCTATGTTATCTTTTCTTTTCTTTTTTTTTTAAAGATTTTATTTATTTATTTGACAGAGAGAGAGACAGACAGCAAGAGAGGGAACACAAGCAGGGGGAGGGGGAGAGGAAGAAGCAGGCTCCTAGCGGAGGAGTCCGATGTGGGGCTCAATGCCAGAATGCTGGGATTGCGCCCTGAGCCGAAGGCAGATGCTTAACGACTGTGCCACCCAGGCGCCCCTTGAGGGTTTATTTTGAACTAATTCATGTATTTATTTTTTGTATTCAATAGTTACTCAGTGAGTGCCTTTCAAGTGTCAAGCAGTGTTGTAGGCACTAGGAATATAGCATTAAAGAAGACAGCAAAAGTCCTATGAGAGAAAATCAATAGGAGGAAAATACTGGCTGGGTGTTTAGGGCACTCAGTTTTAAAAAAAAAGGTCAAAAGACTTGAACAGGAATTCTCAAAAACAGTTTATACTCCAAACTACTAATAAATTAGTACAAACTAGTTATTCTTCCCGGGAAATGCAAATTAAAAATACAATGAGATACCAATATACATCTACTAAAAGGACTAAAGTTTTAACAAAAATTGACAATATCAAGTGTTGGGGAAGACATAGATGGGCTTCTTCTACATTTCAAATAGGCATGTAAAGTTGGCAGTCCCACTAAAAATAAATACGTGTCTACCTTTTGCCTCAGTAATTCTACTCCTAGGTGCATACCCAAGAGAAACAAATGTGTATGTCTAGCAAAAGACTAGCAGAAGAATGTTCATAGAAGCTTTAATCTCAATAGCTCCAAAAACAGATACAACTGAATGCCCATCAACAGATAAAAGGATAAACAAACATAAAGTTCACGAAGAGATAAAACTATTTGACGTGCACAGAAGTCAGATTAGTAGTAATCTTTGAGGGGAGTGTGAACTGGCAAAGAGCACAGTGACAATTTATGAAGTGCTGGAAATATTCTGAATCTTGTTTCATGAGCACATACACATATATATGTGCATGTATGTGTATAATGAGATATGCACTGAAGATTAGTGTACCTTATACACTTTCCTAGTCCTAGAAATGGTAAACAGGAGTATCATTAACATAACTATTCAACAGAGATTTCACTTAATTTTTTCTTAAAAGTAGATAAAACAAAACAAACAGAAAAAAAAGAGACAGACAAACAAGCAAAAACAGACTCTTAACTATTGAGAACAAACTGGATGGTTACCAGAGGGGAGACGGATTGGGGGATGGGTGAAATAGGTAAAGGTGATTAAGGGTATATTTACCGTGATGAGCACTGATCAATATAGAATTGTTCAATTGTTATATTGTACACCTGAAACTAATATAATAGTGCATGTTAATTATACTCGAATTTTTACAAAAATAAATAAATTACAATAACCTAAAAAAATAGGTCAAATTTATCAATGATACATAAATTTGGGGATTTTTTTTTCTGATTTTCTTCAGGGGGTTTTGGTGTTGTAGTAGGTTTTTCACTATTTATTAAATGCCAGGTGGATTTCTATGTGTTTGTTCATACACTCAATATGAGGATATGGAAAAAAAATACTAAGGGAACAACAAGTGCTACGAAAGCAGAATAAGACTTACTGGCTATAGGTTAGGGAATTTTTAAAACATCTCAGTATAATTTATGTTTAGTTTTGCTAAAAGTCAGTATGTGGTTTTTTAGAATTATTCTTGTAGGATGGTAATATTAGAATAATGACACTAAAATAGCAGAAATATTCAAACTTCTTTACATAAATTGATTAAGACATTGTAAGAGATGTCCACTCAGAAAACTACAAAATGAAACAAAACAGAACACCTATATAAACCAACTTATACTATGCTTATGTATTGGAAGACTTGATATTGTAAAGATACCAAATCTCATCAATTGATCGATGGAAAATACAATCTCAAAAAAAAAAATCTATGCAGATTTTTTATTGCATGGAAACGGATAAATTTGTTCTAAAATTTACGGAAATGCAAAGAGCCAAACAAAGATATGGCAATTTTGAAAAAGAATAACAAAGCTAGATAAGTTACACTGTCAGATATCAAGACCTATTATAATGCCGCAGGAATTGGAAGAGTTTACAATTGGCACACGTTTAGATATACTGACCCTGGGAACAAAGTAGATTATAGAAACAGACCCAGTCGCATATAGTTACTTGATTTATTTTTATTTTTATTTTTTTTTATTTTTTTTTTTTTAAAGATTTTTTTTTTTATTTTTATTTATGTGACAGAGACAGCCAGCGAGAGAGGGAACACAGCAGGGGAGTGGGAGAGGAAGCAGCAGGCTCCCAGCGGAGGAGCCCGATGTGGGGCTCGATCCCGGAACACCAGAATCANCGGAACAAAGTAGATTATAGAAACAGACCCAGTCGCATATAGTTACTTGATTTATTTTTAAAAAGTGAAATTAAGGGGCATATTTTAACATATGTTCCTGGATCAAATAAAAATCCATAAAGGAAAAATAGCTATCTAAGNCACCCAGGCGCCCCCTTGATTTATTTTTAAAATGTGAAATTAAGGGGCATATTTTAACATATGTTCCTGGATCAAATAAAAATCCATAAAGGAAAAATAGCTATCTAAGCTCCTATTTCACAACATACAAAAAATAAATTCCACTTGGATTTCAGATATGAAATCTGAAATATGAAAAATAAGAAAGTTTCAAAAGCTAGCATAAAATAAGATCTTTGTGAATTTGAAGTAGCATATTTCTTAAACAAGACACAAAATGTGCTATCCATGTAGAAAATGATAAACTGAAAAGTTTAGGAGAATGAATTACTTTTGTTCATCTAAATATTTCATTAATAGAATAAAAAGGCAAGTGAAACAATATTTACAATATTTACAATATGATATTTACAATTAAATGTATATGTTAGAAAATGTATATAGAATCTGCAATCCTATTTTTAATGTTTACATAAAGAATTAAAATTAATCTATAAAATCCTGTAAATCAATGATTAAGAGAAAGAAAATCTAATGGAAGAAAGAACAAACCACTTCAAACACAATACACAGTACAGAATATAAGAACTAGAGAGAAGATACTTCCCATTACCAACTAAGTATTATTCTAAAGTGTTAGGAATGCTTTTAAAGTCCCTGATCATCTGGCACCATTTTTTCAATAGGACTTTAGACAATATGTTTCTCCTACACAAACAAAATCATTTGATTTTACTCTTTCTGATTTCTTGATCCGCATGATTCTTTTCTTTTTCTGCCTCCATGTTCCCTCTCTTCCCCTTGTCTGTCTTCCTTACCTCTTTCCCTTCCCCTTTGCATACAATGTTTTAAAAAAAGGGAACGAGTATTCATAAACATATGAATGAAATGAAATACATATGATATTCATACTTGAATACTCTTCTCATTTTATTGGGCAATGGAGGAACCAGTCAGTGAAGTTTATTTGCTCAGACCTTGTAGAAAGTAAGGGAAGGAGGATCCAGTTCCTCTTGACTTTAAAAACCCTAATACTGAAGTCCCTGCCTTGCTGTAAATCACAACAGTGCTGTGTATTTACCGTAATAAAAGCATTCACTGTATTTAACACTTCACCTATATTATCTCTTTTATTTTCACAAGGGTCCTTTGAGGTAAGCACCAACATTATCCCTCTTATACATACAGAAAAAAAAAATTCTCTCTCTCATATATATATGAGTATATATATATATAGGCATGTGTATATATGTTTTTATGTATGTATACTTTTTAATATATAAACACACACATATGTATGTACCTCTCTCTATATAAACATATATATACATATACGTATGGGAGAAAGAGAGACAAAGACAGATAAAGAGAGATCGCCTTTCTGAAGCCAATTTTGTACTTATAGTTTGTACTATGTTAAATAGCTCCTGATAGGTAGAAAAATATAACTAAAAACAAAATCTTCTATCATCCCAGAAAACCTCTCCATGAAGGAGATAAGAAAAGACTTCTATTATTAAATACACATTAAGCCAAAACATGGTACAGATCACAGGCAATAAACTAAAGAGACAGGGAGAAACACCCTTTTAGAGAGCTAAGCAGCTACAACCCATTACCTATGTTCTCAAGATAAACAATAACTAAACTTGAAGTGACAGCACCATCTATCACACATAGTTAATCCTAAATTTGCACAGTATTTGGGTGACCATCTATGGTAGTTAATTGGGTTTATCAAAAGGAAAAATAAACTTCTCCTATTGTCATGCAGGAGAACATTCTGCAACTTGGAACAAAGTGCCCACTAGTGTTAAGCTCCTATAGTCTTAGACAAACTGGAAGATAAGGGCACTACCTTTCTTCATTACTACATTTCAAAGAGATGCTTCTCAAATCTTTGGGAAAGAAATTCCGGGGTCCTAAAGCCAGGAAGAGATTTACTTTGTTTTCCAAAAGATTTATCTGCATTTCAAAGAGACAGAGAAAGACCTTATAATTACAAGTTTTCTGAACTAAATGCTCTAAGAAAGGGAAGGTGGGGGGTGTGTCCCTTTTTGTACCAGGGAATTTTTTTTTTCTTTTTAAATTTGTTTTTACCTTTACATTGTCTCTATTCTATAGTATGTAATTTTAATATATACTGCTACCCAAATTATTTAATTCACATCATCAGTCCCAAGTAGACTGTACCTTTTTTATTCAAGGTAGATATGTATTACTAAACTACTGCTGTGACACATTTTATTGAGAATTAGGGAAGACTAAAAAGGGAAGAGCTGATAGATCTCTATTCTTTGAATATCAAAGTATGTTAAAAGCTAGCTAGAGTGAAATAGTTTCCTAACAGTAGAGGTAGGGGTCACGGAGGTAGGTTGGAAAATACTTTAAAGGTCAAGAAAATATCAGGATATAGGTGAAGAGGCAAAAACAACACAACAAAATTTTACACAGTGAATATACGCAAAGATAGAACAACAGTAATCATGATGAAAAAGTGTTAGCCAAACAGTTTATAAAATGTATATTTGTAAAGAATAGAAAATGCATAGGATAGAAAGAGACAATAGTGAGCCTCTAAGTTCTTTGGAAACTACCTGAAAGAAATCACATTAAGTAGAATATCACATAAGCCTATGGAAATTTGCTTTATATCTCTAAGAAATCAGGTAAACAATGGCAACTGAAAACAATAGCATTCAAGACTGCATTCTATATATTTCAAGGTAAATAAGCTAATGTATGTAATTCAATAAGCACATAACTATAATTTTTTTTAAAGATTTTATTTATTTATTTGACAGAGAGACAGCCAGCGAGAGAAGGAACACAGGTAGGAGGAGTGGGAGAGGAAGAAGCAGGCTCCCAGTGGAGGAGCCTGATGTGGGGCTCGATCCCAGAACACCAGGACCACGCCCTGATCCGAAGGCAGACGCTTAACGACTGAGCCACCCAGGCGCCCCCCCAAAACTATAATTAAATTTAGAGACATTTCATTAAAAAATAATAAAACTGGAACATTAATAGTCTTTGAAAAACCAACTACTACTTGCTTTATTACGTGGTCTTGCTTGTATTTCTAAGTCCCTTTAGATATATTATTCCTATAAGAAAATGGAATTATGGATGAGATAGAGGCAGATAACATTTCGGAGAACTTTTGGGTGATTCCAGCTGAGTGTTTAAATAAGTATCTTACTGTTGGATGATATCATACAGAAACCAAATCATGTCTGTAAATAAAAATAAAATAGGACATTTTTTTTCCTTTTTTCTTTTAGTTGGCTGTTCGAGAGTTGCAATATGCTGGGGTTTTTTTGGCCCCTGATATAATGTTAATAGAAATATGAAGTTGTAGAAATGGTACCAACACATTCTGAAGTCGTTATATAGAACTACTTCTATAGAAACTGAAACACTGGGCCCCCAACACAAATCAAGAGCATGAACACATATTAAATGCTGCAGTTCAATGCTTTGTATTTATTTATTCATTTTCAGTTCAGACTGTGGCCAGAAGAAGGGGTCTTCAGCCTCAAAAGAATCAGGGTAAAAAGTAAGTCTACTTATTGCGCACTGCTGTAAGTACATTTTTTATTAAAATAGTGATTTAAATAGGCTATTGGTGACAATTAGATATGGGATGGTTTTAAATCACAGAAGGTAAAATAAATGAGTCTACCTATAAACTCATAAAATGAAACAGACATAATTGCTAAAAGGAAGAAAAAAACCCAAAAGTTGCTGATAAGAGAAAAATATCAAAGTCATAAGATAGGAAATGCAGAAATACAAAAAATTAAAATGAGAAAGGACTCAAAAGATTTAAACATGTGAAAAAAGAGGATTAAACAGTGTAGCCTATTTTAGTGTGCTGTTTTAAACCAAGCACAATGTTTAACTTAAAAAAATATCTGTCTATCTGTCTACCTATCTCAAATCCATCTTCTCCAGGGCAGGATGATAAAGCAAATCAAGAAAGTTTGTAAAGGTAAGATTGGCCTTGAAAAAGCCAGAGGAGTGCTCAAGGGGGATTTCTCTTATTCTGACACCGACCAGCATACAAATGGCTAAACTAGCTAAGAACTGGGGACTTTCACATCCAGAGAATGGATTGTCTTCATGGAGAAATGTGTAAATGGGCAAAGGAGATGGCTTTAGGAAGTGAACGAGTGAAATCCCAGTCTTATTATTTAGTAAGGAAAACACACATGCCCTGAATTATGATTTCCTAAAACCTTTAAATGTTCTCTCGATCTAAATCAATTTGAAAAGCTGTTTATAAATGCTGACCATCTTAGTTCTACCATATCATGCAAAATCCTCAGGATTTGAAACTCCCTTTATGTTTTAGGCCTACTTATCTCTGATTGATGTAATTTGGGGAAGACTACATTTTTTTTTAAATCATTAAATCAGCTCTAGTTCTCTCAGACTCTGCAGTAAATGCTATAATGAATAAAGCAAAATAAAAAAACGACTTCTAGGACTATTTCATGTTTCTATTTTAAGACAACATAAGATGATTTGTTCCCTACTCTTACCTAAACTTGAGTTAAATAATACTGGTCATTATAAAGTTAGGTCAACTCTCATATAATAGGTTCTTTTTTTTTTCTTTACTGAATATCAAAGATGCACTACAAAAGGCAAAACAAACTCAAATGAGAAACTGGTTGTTTTTCTTTCTTAATCACAAATAATTTGGGAGCGATAGGTCTTATTCAGTATCTATATTTCTCAAACTCCCTTGTGGATGGATATGGCTTTATGAAATGATCTGGCCAATTAGAAACAGGCTGATGTTACTAGGAAGGGTGTTCAAGCAACTATTACTTGTGGGTTTTTTTTTTTTTCCCACATTTCAGTACATTTAATTCCTAGCTGATAAGATACCATAAATGATGGGTTGGCAAAGTATGCTCCGATGGCCAAATCTTGTCAGGCACCTGTTTTGTAAATGAGCCTAATCCTGCACATTCCTTTCCATATGTCTATGGCTGCTTTCAAGCCACAATGGCTGAGTTGCGACAGAGATCATAGAGCCACAAAGCTAAATTATTTACTATCTTCTCTTTTATAAAAAATGCTTTCTGATCCTTGCTCTAGAGAACTTCTCACACACAAACACAAGGAGAAATGTTTATGGAGGACCAAGTGTTTGCAATGGCAATTTCCTACCCTCTGCTTTTTCTTGACTAAACTTTAGTCAGTCTTCTCTCCTTTCTACAGAAGGAACTCTGCCTGCTCCCAAGCATGAGTAAGCAGTAAAAAATTGGAATCTGCCTCTCTTATCAGCTTCTCCAGAGAATCAACTGATCAGAAGACCCTTTCCTTGGCGGACCCCACTAGTCATTTCCCTTTGCTTGGCCAGCTGCCCCTTAAGAGATTTCTGCTTGTATCTGCTTGCCCCTCTTTGATCCTATGAACAAAAAAGCTTTTGCTCTTGGGTTGTGAAATACTTGCACATTTCTGAAATTGGAGCATTCTCCCTATTGCAGTAGTATTTTTTTTCTGAATAAAGCCCCAAAACATGGATTTCCATGTTTGTTTGTTTTTTTAAAATTTGTTTTTTATTTGATAGTTTCTGGTGCCATGACATGGATGAAGTGCTGACTGACCCTTACACCCTGCTGTCTTTACCTAGGCATTCATTCTGGCCTCTCAAACCCCTGGGTCCTTCCTGGCTAGGGGAGTCAGGATCTATGGTAAATCACAACTCCTAATCTAGTGCTCCAGGCGTTTTTTCTGTAGTAGTATGAAAGGGAGCTGCTTTAAACTATTAAATTGAGCCCTTCCCAGTTCTTTTCTATTTGAGTAGGATGTCCTGGTTCTTTTCTGTTTGAGCAGGATTTTTGTTGGATCTTTTTTGTTCCAGTGAGACTCTTACTAGATAGGGGTTTTCTTGGTTCTTTTTGAGTGGGGATTTACAACTTGACTTTCTGGAGGGAAATTCTCAGCCTTTTTGTGATGTCTCTCTGCTTTTCCTGATTCCATGTTCAGGGATTGCACAGAGCTAGTTTTCTGGCTCTTCGAGGATTGCACAAGGGACCACTTTGGCTCTCAAGTGAGGAATGTAAATGCAACTGATTTTTTATTACCTGTCTCCTCTTTCTACCTGATCTCACTCCTCCCACGGATAACTCTCAACTTCCCAAGATTGAGAGTAGATTAACTCCACCTATATGCTTTACCACTATTAATTTTGCCAAAACTTTCAAAAATGGCAAAGTTTTACTAAGGATAACCTGGAGTTGCAATGACCACAGTGGGGTTTTGGAGACCTCCTTAATTTAGTACAGCTTCAGGGAGCTCTTGAATCCTGAGTGTCTAAATGGTCTGGGGTTTTTTTGGTATGAAGAAGAGGAAAAAAAACTGTCCTCCCTATCAAATCTCAATCACACCCTTCAACAGTCTCAATCTCTTTTATCTGAAGGTATGTTACTCAATCTCTTGGGGCACCACCTGTTCTTCTCCAATGTTACTTCTTTTATCACCTTCTCTAAGATACTTGTGCCTTCAACATTTTCTATTCTCCTCCCCCTTTTTTTAAAGATTAAAGTTATTTATTTGAGAGAGAGAGAGAGAGTGAGGGAGAACGAGCATGAGCAGAGGGTAGGGGCAGAGGGAGAAGGACAAGCAGACTTCCCACTGAGTGGGGAGCCTGAGGCAGGGCCAAACCCAGGATCCCGAAATCATGACCTCAGCCAAAGGCAGACACTTAACCAACTGAGCCACCCAGGCACTCCTCCTTTCGCTTTTGCTCCTCCAAATTTGTACCAGTCTCTCCCACAACCATGTTCTCATTCATTTTGTTTATCTTCAACTCCCTGACCCTAACCTTACCAGCTTCTTAATTCCCCATAGTGTCCTGTGACCTTAGTACTGCTCCTACTATATTAAGACTCCAAGAACAAGAAACTACAGGGACCCAATTACCCCCTCCCCATCAGGTTATTTTTTTTCATCATTGGTCTCAAGCTGATCTGTATGCTATAATGAAGAATTTTCTCGACCCATATAAAAACAGAGACAAGTCTCTATACAATTCAAATTAATCTTATGCGCATCCTCTCTGGCACTCATCTCAACCAACTGGCTCACCTCCTTTTAGGTTGGAGACACCATATTGCAGTTTGAAAAATCTAAATTGGTCAGACTTAAAAAGGATCTACAAAGAAATCAAAATAACCCGAGGGCTATAACAAAGCTAAAGAAATGGGAAAAATGCTCTTAGGCTCCTCGATAATATCTAGAAACATTATTTAGATCCAACTCTAGATGGCCACATGGCTTCTGCTTTGGTTACCAGTTTTGTTAATAACGGATTTCATGTGGAACTAAGAGAGGCTATTCAATAATATTAGATTAATTGGAGAAATGTCCCTGTCTCTGAATTCCATGCTTTAACACAGCACTATGAGGATACATGGACTGATAAAGCTAAGTATACACAATATAAACTCATGACTCTCTAAATTAAACAACTTGAGGAAAATTATTCTAAGACCTAATGCCCCCTCAACTTTATCAGTGTTTGGTAAAGACACCTGTGGCCCTTGCAAGGAGAAAGGACACTGGGTGAAAAAATGCCTGAAGATACAAACTTCAGAGTCTTGATGACCCTCCTCTGAGAGATCAGCTCATATCTGCCCCAGATAATCTTAAGCAAACTGGGGAAATAATAATCCCAGTCAATGGGCATCCCACTACCTTTCTAGTAGACACCAGGGCCACTTGCTCTACATGTGACACCTCACAATTTTCCACCATAATCCCTCAGAGTATAGAAACAATCTCTGTGCTACAGTTAGATAACTTACTACATTTTGCCCCCTTTTTAAAACCCTTTCTATGTCTCTTGGGGCTCTTCATGCCCCAAATGACTTTTTATTAAGTTCCACAATTTAGTTCATCTGATATGCAGAGACACACTTTTTTTTAAGTTTTAAAACTTTATATATTTTTTATTATTATGTTCAATTAGCCAACATATAGTACATCATTAGTTTTTGATGTAGTGTTCAACAATTCATTAGTTGCGTATAACACCCAGTGCTCACAAAAATGATAGTATTTCATGTTCACATGAGGTACTAATCCTTGAAGTTCAGGATTCCCCTCCTATTCATATTTGTTCTCTGATAACTCTAATAAATGATCCCAGTTTTCTTGCCCCTTTCACAGCTCCCAAGCCCTTGACAATCCCCACATTCAAGACATGTTCCCTCACATTTCTGATTCACTTGAGGCTATGGAAAAACAGACCAGGAGGCAGAGTCCTTAACGGTGGAGGTATACCTGTCTATGCTCCTCTCTAATACTATTCTCTCTCCCAACCTCTCCTCTGATGTCACTTTATTATTGTTGCCTTATATTTTGCTTTTTTCAACACATCCTTTTATCCTAACTCCCACTGTCTCTTTACATTTACATGGGAAAATCAATAGTATACTGGGACAGTCATGCCCCAGGAATTTACAGAATCTTTTACAAAATTTCCCTGAACATTAAGTGCAAATCTAAAAGATTTGATCTTGCAATTCAACCTTCATTCAATATGTAGATGACCTCCTTTTTTGTTCTAAGACATTCATCAGCTCTTTTCATGATATCTAATACTAAAAGACTTGGTTCAAAAGGGCCAGAAGGTTTCAAGAGACAAAGTTCAGCTCTGTTGCCCCCAAGTCCACTATTTAGGTCACGATATTTCCCCTGAAGGAAAAACTTGATCCCCCAGATCATATCAAGACCACATTTAACAAACTCCTATCTGAAACCAAGAGATAACTTCAAGGTTTTCTGGAACTGACTGGCTATGGTAGAATGCAGATCCTTAACTTCTCTGCTATAACATCCCCTTTATATGGCATGACTAAAGGAACTGTATCTGAACCTCTAATATGAGACTTACCATCTGTCACATCATTTGAATCCTTTTCTGTTATCCTACTTAGGGCTTCTTGACTACTCTTTGCTTTTCTATTTGTTCATGGAAGAGAACTTAGGAGTTCTATCTCAAAGACATAATGGAAATCAGAGATCAATCGGATATTTCAGTCTTAGGCTAGATCCTGCAGCTCAAGCTTTTGTCCTTGCTTGCTGGCAGTAGTGGCAAGTGCAAAATCAGTTCAAACCACATCCGACCTTGTGCTAGGTCATAGCCTGAACATTTATGTCCTTTGTGCAGTTAGGATCCTTTTCCTGAGTTTTTGATTGCTCAAATTCACCTCTTGTGAAATTCTTCTGCTCTCTCTTTCCCACCAATGTCAAAATCTCAGTTCCACTATTCTGCTCCCTCTCTCAGGTGAAGGACAACTGCATAATTATGTTATAGACACTCAAGCCTCAATCCTCTCCCATCCTGACCTCTTAGAATTCCCTTGCAAATCCAGACCTTATCCTCTTTGTTGATGGTTCATATCTTCATAAGTCAGAAGGAAATTTTCAATCAGAATATGCCATTCCTCATTTTCAAAATTCTATTGAGTGTAGGACTCTACTCAGTGTCTGATCTCTGACCTCATGGTTCTCACAAGAGCCTTCTCTTTGGCTACACATAGGAAATTTGGCATTTATATAGACAGTATATCTGTTTTTGTAGTAGTACATTGTTTGGGTATATTATGGAAAATCAGAGGATTTAAGTCAACAGCTGTTCTTATGGGCAACAAAACTGCTAAAGCAAAAGGCAATTCACTGTTTGATAGATACGCTGAATTGTCTTAAAGCCATTACACTCCCACTTCAATCAGATAAGATCGTATATCTACTCTGATTACACCTGATCCTCTAATTGCAGTACTTAAAGATTCCTAATTCAAAGCCTTTGAATATTAAAAGGCCTATTGGAAACAATTTGGATGTCTTATCTAACCATATGAACTTGGAAATACCCAGATAATTACCTGCTCTCCTCTCAGCAGCTCATCAGAAATTTACTTTCTGACCTTCATAAAGTACTCAACAAGGAAGATAAAACTAAATCAACTCTTTGGCCACCATTGGTGAGGAAACTTCAACTCTATCTGGAACAAGTGGTGGCTTCTTGACCAGTCTCTCAAAAATATAATCCTGATAAAGCTGCAAAGACAGGGAAGAAAAGAACCCCTCAGCAGGACCTTTTCTTCATTGGCAGTTAGATTTACTGAATTCCTTAGATCTCACGGATATGAATGTCATTTTATTGTCATAAGCATGTTCTCTCAGGGGCTTGAAGCTTTCTCTGTAAAAGACTACTGCCACTACTGTTATTAAACTTTTGTTGGAACAAGTATTCCCTGCATCAGAATTCCACTGGCTTATTCAAATGACCAAGGGACCCATTTCATTGGTAAAGTCATCTAAGCAATCCAACAAGTTCTTCCCTTAGCTCTAAAATGACATTGTCATCTGGAATGACAGAGTTAATGGATCACTAAAATTAAAGTTTGGAAAGCTGATAAAATAACTCAATCTCCTATGGCTTAAAGTTTTACTATTAGCACTGATTGCCTTCTAGGTCTCTCCTAGAGTAACACAGCAACTATACCAATATGAAGTAATCACTGATGACCTATGATAATTCATGTTTCTGTCTGGGCTCTCAAAAATTCTATCCTCATCAATTCAAACATTCTAAAATACTGCAAGGGATTTATTAAATATATCCATGTTGTTCATTAATAGGATGAGGCTTCTATTCCTCAAGTTCTTCTATCCAAAACACTCTACAGTCTAGAAACTAGGGACTTAGTTCTCTGCAACTGACATCAATTGAAAATTAATATTTCACCCCATTGGAAAGGCCCTTATGTCATCTTCCTTGCCACTAACACTGCTGCCAAACTCAGATGGTCCAAACCTGGATTCATGTTCTTCAACTGAAAATGTATAAATGTTTATTCTGAATGAAAGTCTAGTCTAAATGGAAACCTTAAAGTGAGGCTCTTCAAGAGTCCCTAGAAGCAGAGGGAGCCACAGGATAGATATCTTTATCACAAGCTGATGACATCATGAACTGGTCAGTTTCCACCCAAGATGTGAGAACGTGGCCTCCCAGCATTCCCTTAACTACTTCCTCTTCTCATGACTTTTATTGTCCTTCTTGGCTTCATCCTTCTTTATCTATACCTGCATCACCTTTGCTATCCATGTACCTCCTCACATTGCAACCATAACTTTTCACGGTGAGCTTTATATTGTACAATCTCTTTCCCCTCATATTACTTGTCCCTCCTTTAATAATTCCTCCATTCCTGCAAGTGCCCCAGAATCTATGGCATTCTTTTACTCAGTTTATAGCACATTCTTACAACCTTTCTTTTTTCTTTAAGAAAATTCTAGTATAATTAATGTTGCAATGCTACTTCTGTTTGCTGGTTATATATTTCCTTTCCTTTGGAAGCTTCTGGTTTCCCATAAAGTCCTACACTGTCTCAGATTTAAGGGCATCCTTTTTGTTATCATTCAGGGGCCCTTTTCATTTCTACTCCAGAGTTCAAACAGAACCTCCTTCAATTTCAATACTTTTCAAACAAGGCAATCTATGCTTCCACTGTAATATAACTAGGGGCCTTCCATGGGCCCAAGTATTTACAATCACACCTACTTTGCCATCAACACAAATACCTACACTATTACCATGGGAAAGAAAATACATATTCCTTGCCTTATCATATGAATCTAATAGACATAGATGATTCTAAACATATTTTACCCAGTATGCTTGGGACTGTCTACTCTGAAAGCAACAAACTGATCACTTTCCTCTTCCCAGCTTGAGGAGGCAACAACTCCATCAAAAGGGTTCTTATGAATCCTAAGACACAAATCCATGGGATATTTATTTTGTGAACCCTGGATAGTCTATAATGAGGTACAGTGTTGCTTATTGGCATCTGCCTGCTAATTGAACTGGATCCTGTTATCTAGCTAATCTAATTAGTGCTTATCAAATTTTTAGCCAGATTGCCTTTGTTTCTCACCTTAACTGTTTCATTACAGGTTTTCTCTGGTATCAGAAATTACAGCATTCCTATGAAGCCTTTCATAAGCTAAACAGTGCAAAGTGAAAAGGCAATTACCATCAATTTAGAAAATTTTTTGAACATTCCCAGACCCCAAAAATAACTTCTCTTGGGTTTTTCTGATACCTTAGGACAGGTCTTGCTAACAGATGCACAAAATAAATCGAGATAAAGCACAGATGCTCACAGACACAGTTCAAAGCTATGGCAGCAAGATAATGAGTGTAGTTCCTGAAGAAGGAGCTTGGTGGGGCGACTATAGGTGCTGGGGCGCACAACGGCTTTGTAAGGGCTCACTGCAAGACATACACGCTGAATGCTATTTTTGTTTTTGCCTTTTTTTTGGAAAGTGAAAATCCTCTGGATTTCTTTTGATTAGTGAAAACAGGTACTAATGTAGGTCTTTCATAGAAGACAAGTGGTCTAATTCAAACTTGATAAGTGAGAATACCTGTACCTGTAAGCTTTCNACTGAATGCTATTTTTGTTTTTGCCTTTTTTTTTGGAAAGCGAAAATCCTCTGGATTTCTTTTGATTAGTGAAAACAGGTACTAATGTAGGTCTTTCATAGAAGACAAGTGGTCTAATTCAAACTTGATAAGTGAGAATACCTGTACCTGTAAGCTTTCTAGGTACCAGATGAGCCCAAAGGTCTATACAACCATGTTAACTATAAACTTAGACACATATTACCAGTCCTATAAGGAGGCTGTGAAGTTCTCACATGGTTCTCAAGAAGCCTTAGAAGAAGAGGTTAAAGACTGACAGCAAACCTAAAAGACTTGATTGCTGCCATAGATCATGGTGGACAGTTTGTATCTGGAGCTGTTGTTTTGTGGGCCACTTGGGAAGTTTGCCAAAACTCTTGCACCTTCTTTGCTCTACTCTAGGAAATATCCATGATATTATTACCAGAAGTTCCAACAACATTGCTAAGTATACTGACTCCAGCTAGTGGCCCTTCACAATTGTCTGGCATCACACATGCCCCTTGTTTTCTGAGGGGGCATTTACACAGTGCTTGGGAAGACTGCTGTGCATGTTTTAGAATACTCTCTGATGTCCTATGCCATCATCAAAAATATTCAGACTGTCAATTGGGAAATTTATCAGATTGCCACTGCTAACCTCATTCTACCATCTGAATGAATATGCTTTCAGACCCAAGATCTTGGGATCTTCTCAGTTGGCTCCTCCAAATCTCATGTCTTGGTTTTACTCACTTGTTCAAATGTTAATAGTTATTCTTCTAATCTTAATCCTAGATATATCTCTTATTAAATATTTTTCCAACAGTTCTCAGTCTGATAGTACACTCACTATATAACATAGCTAGTTCTTCAGGCCAATAAGAATGTGAAGGGTGCTTGACCCCTGAAAATTATGTGGACCAATCTCAACCTCACAAGGACTCTTATTCCAGTCCTAAGTGTCTAAGGACAAACTTTGTCTCTTAAGCAATTGAGAGAACTGACAAAATGTTCACTATTGGCCATTTCTTATCTTTTTTGTCTTAACCAAACTTCACTCAGGACTCTCTCTTTCCTACAGGTCCCTGAACTCTTTATGTCCCAAGCACATGCAAACCTCAAAACATGAAATCTGTACCCCTTACCAGCTTCTCCTGGGACTCAACTGACCACAGAAAGACCCTTTCCTTGCCAGACCCTATTGGTCATTTCTCCTTACATTCTAGCTTCCCCTTACAAGATTCTGCTTCTCTCTCCTTTCTTGTTTACACTATAAAATGAGAAGGTTTTGTTTGTTTGTGTGACTGTGACATGCTTGCAGATTTCTGAGACCATAGCGTTCTTCCTATGGTAATTTTCTTTCCTCTGAATAATACCTCTCCTTTCTAAGTCTGAATTTGTTTTTATTTAGCAGCAGTATTCATTGCAACATTATCTGTAATACCAAAATTAAACAATAAATAAGCATAAAGATGGGGAAAAAATTTAACTATAAAGAATGTAAAAATTAATTGTGATTTATTAATTCATACAATAGAATAGTAATGAGTAGATAAAAAGAAACAGTTACATTAATTCTAAAACAATATTGTTTGAATATAGAGAAAAAGAAAATGTGGAAAAAGAGCATAGTATGATGCAATTTATGCAAAACCTAAAAGTCTCCAAATAATCTATATTTTACATGTTTATACATAAGTGCTTATGTAGTAAAGGTATTAATATAGAAATAGGCACCAACTTTCTCTGAGGAGAAAGGCAAGGTAATGTTTGTGCAAGGTGACAAAGTAGGTATAACTTGTATTGGTAAATCTTTTATTTCTATAAGAATAATATACAAAAACAGCACAATGTTAACATTTCTTAAATCTGGGTGACAGGCATATGGGAATTCATTATGTTATTCTTTTCATGTTTTGTGTATTTCAAGTATTTCATAACAAATNAAAGAATGTAAAAATTAATTGTGATTTATTAATTCATACAATAGAATAGTAATGAGTAGATAAAAAGAAACAGTTACATTAATTCTAAAACAATATTGTTTGAATATAGAGAAAAAGAAAATGTGGAAAAAGAGCATAGTATGATGCAATTTATGCAAAACCTATACGTTTCCAAATAATCTATATTTTACATGTTTATACATAAGTGCTTATGTAGTAAAGGTATTAATATAGAAATAGGCACCAACTTTCTCTGAGGAGAAAGGCAAGGTAATGTTTGTGCAAGGTGACAAAGTAGGTATAACTTGTATTGGTAAATCTTTTATTTCTATAAGAATAATATACAAAAACAGCACAATGTTAACATTTCTTAAATCTGGGTGACAGGCATATGGGAATTCATTATGTTATTCTTTTCATGTTTTGTGTATTTCAAGTATTTCATAACAAATCAAACATAGAAACAACTCTAGAACACCAGGGATAGCTGACAAGTAAAAAGTTTTTTCTGAAAAAATATTCCCTTAGCAAATGCAAAATGCAAGAACTTTACCAGTAATTCTTGCCCTGGGCCTGGAGAAAGAAACCACAGAATTCCTAGTACCTTGTAGTCAATTCTCTGTTGAAGCCTAGGCTAATTTTTCCATCATTTTGACTCATTTAGCAAAGTTATGAACTATACATGTGTGGGTATTTCCAAATTAATGACCTCTTCTATTTTATTGAAAGAAAAATCAAGAACAGATTATTTTTAATCAAATGATGATTTAAAAAAGGGATATTTGTATATGCTATTTATTTTGGTCACTTCTTTCAAATAAGTGATTTTGCTAATGGATAATAGAAAATAGTTACAGATCTTTAATTCCATCTGGTTTTACTGGGCAGGAAAAATCAATGTATGGTACTGAAGGGCAGCTACCTTGAAAATTTTTGATCATATAACCTTCAAACCAATATCTTAAACGTATGTAATTTCTCAAGTGCTTTTAAATTTGCATATATAATGCATATATATATGTATTATATATATATATATAATATAAATATAAAATCATGCCCCTAAATAGATGCTGAAAATGTGTTTTTTGGAGCTAGTTAATTCTGTTGTTGCCTGAGTTTGCTTGTATGTCTCTTCAGTACCTGCAAATGAATTTCAAAGGAATTAAAGTAAATTTAGTCCAACTACTTTGCTTTTGTTTTGTTTTACATTAGCAAAAAGAAGTGTTTTTATTTTTTTAATTTTTATTTTGTTGGTCATTGTGGTATAAAGAAGTAGATATAGTTTTTTCCTTGTTAAAGGACCTAACCTCACAGACATTATTTTCCAAGTTTGATTTATACACTATATTAGCAATTGTTGGAAGCAGAATTGACTGAAGTAAAAAACAAGATATTTTATATCAGATGTAATTAAATGAAAAAAATAATGGAAGGATGCTTAAAAAATTAAATCTTTCCTGCAAGTAAGACCATTCACAACATTTTATACACTATTGTAAAAAGGCAGTCTTTCATACTTCCATGATGCTTATTTTGGAAGTCAAATGGAAGAGGTTGCAGCTGGGTTAAAAAAAAAAGACTCTGTAAAGACATAGTTCTTTAAGAAAATTCAGAAGTTTAAGTTTGGTTAGAAATGCACTCAACTGATCGTTAGCTATACCAGTCACTAAATAAGTATGAGAACACGGGTAAGTTACTTAACTTCTCTAATCCTTCACTTTTCAGGCTTGTCATGAAACATAAAAGGCAGTAATATATGTGGAAGCATTTTATAAATGTGAGGTGCTGGTGTTATCCTACTTGAATCTAAACTGTGGATAACTTATTTTTCTTTTCATGGAACAATAATTTTAATATGTTTGGTCATGAAACAGTAGATAGGCATATTATTTTTTGTAAATAATTTTGATAATACTAGTTTTACCTAAAATAATATATATCTTCATATAATATTATTTGTTGGAGTAAATTGCATATCAATGTGTGTTTATGTGTGGATGGTCTTGGAAGATGGCAGTATTAGAAAGAGAAAACACCAAAAAATGAAGTAAGACATGTTAAAAAATATAACAGTTAAAAAAAAGAAAAAAAGCTAACAGAACAAACATTTGAACCATAGAATTTATCCAGGTTGTATTTTTCTCAGGAATCCCGGTTAACAAAACAAAAAGTTATGGATTGGGGAATGATGAAAATAAATCAACAAAAGAGAAATTGGCTAGTGAGTAAAATATCTGTTAAAATGCTTTCATTTAGATCCCTAGAACAGGTACTATGTATTGTTCATCTGCTTCTCAACCTCAAAAAAAACTGACCAAGTACAATCTGAAGACAGTCTTACAATGAAGCATATAGCTTAAGCAATAAAAAGAAAAACTAGAAATTGATGGCGAAGAAAACAAAAATTGTAAATTTGAAAATAAAATGTGAACATTAAAAAATTTAAAAAAACACAACTGAGGCCAGATATTACGTAATACAGTCACCCAATGGCAAAAAAACAATAGCATGTGAATTTAATTGTGATGATCTCAGATTATCAAGCAAATATAAAAACGTATGTTTACTGTTTTCAATTTTCAAAGAAATTTTTAGAGAGATTTCAATGCAAGCTATCATAGAAGACCAACATAATATGTCTTGTAACAGTACAAATATAAATTGGTTTGGCTGGAATTCTCCACCCAATGCTCTTCCAAATACCTTGTGCTATGCAGTTGGGGGATGGGTGGGCACTAGTGGAGAGGGAGGGGAGGTGAGACCAGGGAGAAGACAGTCAACAGAGAGGCAGGAAGTGTATCTCCCTTGTCTCCAGTATTTTCCAGGCTTTATATCCCTACATAAAACCAAAGATTGGAAATAAACGAGTTTCAAAATTTCGAATGGATTGATGCTACTCTTCTTCAAGTCTCAGCCAGCCAGAAAACTCACAGTCATTCCATTCATATTTAACTCCAAAGAGATGCTCCCACATGGCAGGACTGCTATTTAAATAGCTCAGCCAAATGCCTTGCCTGCAACTCCCAGCCAGCAACTTAAACAAGTTTCATTGGTGCATTTCACTAACTTTGCAATAATAAGACCCTGGGTTTAAGTCTTGTACTTCATGAACACTACTTCTCATGTATTTTTGTGCCTCCAGCCCAACACTCATTTTACCTGCAACTGTGTTGAGTCATTCCTATGGTGGGGGAGAGCATTCCACTTTAAAAGCCTGCCAAATCTCTCAATTTTTTTTGTCTCAGAGTTTTTCCAAAACCATGAGATCTTGCTCAAATCCATGCAAGGCAACCTAGAAGTTCACAAGATTTAATACACCGGGGATGTGGTGGGTGGAGGAGAGTGGGAGGTTGAAAGGCACTCCTGGGCAAAGCTTGTATATAATCTCATAATGTAAACCCTTGTCCAGCAGTGGTTCCCCATTGGAAGTGAATCCGAGTTGTCCGTATAAGTAACTAGCTCTGTAACAACACTTTATTTTCTCTTATTTCTCCTTGTTTTACTCCTCAATTTTCTCACTCTTGCTGCTAGGTACCAGCTGCTTAAATAAACTATCTGCTCCCAAGTCTTTGTTTCAGGCTCTGACTTGGCAGAGACTCAAACTAAGACACTGTAATAGCAGAGTTTTACTGTATGTTTTTGGTACTTGAAGGTGTAGCACTAATTACTTATAAACGCTCCTTCTGATTACTTATTAATTTTACATTACAAAAAGCAAAACAAAACAGAAGGGTAGTTACAGAGAGATTGGCAAGAACCCTAAGATCGTTAAGAGAGGTTTCAATATGGCCTAATATACCCTGCATGATCTGGGGCCCACCTGCTTTCCTGATCTTATTGTTTATATCTATCTCCCTTATTTATTGTGTCCTATATTATCTGTATATTTTCTTCTTCAGGGCTTTTCCATTTTTTTCTTTTTTCAGGAACATTATTGCTTTAACATTCAGGTATCTGCTCTTTTGACATTCCTCAGAGAAGCATTACTTGACAAGCCCATCCAAAGAGTCGAGTCACACCCTGTTTTTTCATATCTCCTTGCCCTACTTAATTTTCCCTCCTATCTCTTAGCACTACTAACATTTTGTTATATATTTTTTCAAGTATATTATACAACCCTTCCCTATGCTATATGCCTTCCGGGAGAACGTTAATACCTCTCTGAGGAGAGTTAACAGCTTCTCAAATCTCTATAATTTTTGGTACATATGTCTGGCAATCAATAAGAAAGTACCAGGTGAATTCCTCAGGATATAGTCAAGAGACATAAACTACCCAATAATTTGTATGTGTTAATAATTAGAGAATTAGGAACTATAACTTAACTATAACTTAATTATAACTAATTAAGAACTATAATTAGCATAATAGGAGATTAGTTATCAAGTTATAAAGAGAACTCTGAAGAATACAAGAAGAACAGATATTCTGAGTAGACACTACCCATTAGGACTAAAAGAACAAGAAAGAAATCTAAGAGAGGGGTCCTGCCTCCAAGGGTTGGCATCCAGACTTCAATGGAGAGAGTAAGTTTATAGCCAATAGAAAGTCAGGGAAGTTCCATAGAGGATCTGTGCTTGTGGAATTTTCTGGGATTCCACCTTTGGGCATGATGGAGATGCCATATATGGGGAGTTTTTGTGCTGGGAAAATCACACTCTAAATTGCAAGGGAAAGCTGTCAAAAAGGAAGCAGTACAAAGAGAACCCACCACTCACTGTGGTGGGGCACTAAGAAGCTGTGATCTAGCATGTTGGGGAAGCTGCCTTGGGGAGCTACTGCAGACTGCTGACTACCACAGACAGTAAGCTAAAAAGGAAGAAGAGGCCCCTTTCCTTCTAGGTCCACTGAATATTCTTTGCTGACAAAGGTTAATTTTATTCCCTTTGACAGGAGAGAAATGTTCCAGTATTATGAGCACAACAATTAAGAGGGAATTTGGTACCTACAGGCAATATATTTATTTGTTAAATGGTATAGTCAATCCCTTTGGCTGCTTACCTTCCTATGCACCCTTCTGCTACAGTTGAATTTCTGTGAAACAACAAAATCGTGCTAGGTTTTCCACCAGCAAGATAACAGCTACCTTTTTGCAAGTGAAAAAGTTCTTAAACTTTTCCCAAAGCACAGTCCCAACAGTCACTGTATCTACAACTTTAGTTACAGTACCACTGAATATTCTTTTACTTGAACATTAACTTGAAAGGCTAATTGTCAAAAACGTTACATTAAATTATAATGTAAATAAGACAAAAATAAAATGGCATATACAAATAAGCAAGGACATACTGTTTATAATATGTCAGGATTATAGCTGATATGTACAGATTCCTTCCTCTACTACCTCTTTCTTATTTCCACCAACCTTAGCCAGGACCTTGGTATAGGTTCCTTACTTAGTTGAATGACTCAAAACTTTATTCCCAAAGGCTCTGTATTCTTAAATTACTACACCTTCTTTTTTACTTGCTATGGTTTCCTTTAACCTTTACTAACAGGCATAGGAGTACTAACAGGGACTCTAGAGAATCGTCTGGATTGCAGACATTATTCTCCTTGTCACCATTATATAGCAGCAACTTTATTTTTCCTTCGTAATTGGGAATGATCTCTTCAGCCAATAGAGGAAACTTCTGTCCTGACTATTGTTTCAGTGGTACAAGGATCCAAAATGGTTAGGTATCAGTCTGATTTTCTAATATAAAACCATTGCTGTGTTCAATGGTTAAAGTATTCTCTCCTTGGGAACTGAGACTTCCACATCAGCAAAGTTAAAGATTTCTGTTACAGGAAATAAATATTCTGATAGTGAGAAGACCCACTCCCACTTCATGATTACCACCCTGTATACTCTGGCTATTGCAAGAGAGCATCATATAATGGTATATGATTCAAACCCTTTAATACATCGTATAAGACAGAACCCTATCCTCTCAGAATGTTGTCTACCAATTGGTGCTACAAAGAGGACAACAGCAAGCCATTTTATCACCTATCAATTAGTCCAACTGCTCTCAAGCAATGTGGCATGTTTTAAGGTCATTTAAATTTGCTGACATTAGCATACTGGTAAAATAAGTTCCATGATCAGAAGCAAAGCTATGTGGAATTTCATGGTGGTTTACAAAGCATTCTCTGAGTTTTTAAAAGGTAGTGCTGCCAGAACATTGCAAGGAAGGAAAATTTAGAGATCCAGATTATGTGTCTATTCTAGTAAGGAAGAAAAGCTTCCCAATCCATGATGAAATAAATCTATTAATTGCCACAGAAGACTGGCTTTTATGTCCAGGCCAAGATGACAAATTTAGAGTTCAGTGTTCATTTTAACTATTGGAAAATAAGATACTCAGCAATATCATTACCCAGGCCATTACTGACAAAAGCAGTACAGAGCTGTTGAGCTCATGCATAGCCTCTACTCCTGTGCACATGGCTCTTTGTTCATAGATTTGCTGTTCAAACACTAGAAAGACTGGGGAAAGAGTATGACTGACATCCATAGAGTGTGTCAATTGATTAGGAAGAGCCTACCCTACAGGGGATGTTCTTTGTTGGACTTTAACATGAGATGCAAATTTCTTCATAGACTGTGCCCATTCTGAAAGGGTCATCCATTCCTCTTTCAATACTTCTTTGTTACTAATTTTCCATTTTGTTCTTTTCAAATCTTTGACCATCCAGCCAACCAATGAGCAACTCCCCATGAGTTAGTGTGGATTCATACTCTTGGCTCTTACTCAGATAAAATAGATAACTGAATGTAAATGCATTGTTTGAAGTTTTTCCCACTGGGAGGATTTATTTTATTATTATTATTATTATTATTATTTTTACCATAATTCTTAAGGATTATCCCTGAATGAGACTATAGTGTCTTATCTCTTCATCTATCCACTTTTGGGTAATACTGATATGTTATATTGAGCTGTCTCCTAACCAGGCTTGAGTTGTCTTCCCCCCCCTCAGTCAACTGGTCTTAAGGAATACCCCAAACCCCAAGAACCCATGGATACAGACTGAAGAAGATGAATCAATGCCAAAAGAATTCATATCAAAGGTATCTGAACTAACTTCTTATGCACATTAGTTATACCATCTGGACCTGCCCAATATGTTTTTCTAATCAAAGATTAGAAAATACAATATAATATTCCTATTCACCAAAGACACTATCATTGGATCTGCTAGATCCTAAGGCCCAAGTGGTAGAGTGGTTTGAAGTACAGCCTGAACTTACTGCAGAGCCTCCACTCCTCTGCTCCTTACTTGAAGCTGGCAGACATTTGTGTCATTTATACAGATCTGAATCTCGTACTCAAGTATCACGTACGTTGTCTGGAAAATCCAAAAAAATTCAATCAAGTAATTTGCCTACTATTGTGGTAGGAGGTATAAGGAGCAGCAGTTTGTCTTTTACACAGTAAAAGACATCTCAACATGTTCTAGACCACCAGAGTTTTAGACTGGAGACTGCTGTGAGATTGTGGGAAACTTCACTGAGATGGGGGTACTCTGACTGTTCATAGGGTTTCTCATCCATCTGATAACCTGTATGTCTTAATAAAGCATTTAAAATACTTGCCATTTCCTGCTCATCAGGTCTTATCCGCATAATATTGTTAATGTAGAAGACCAGTGTCATGTTTTATGGAATGAAAAAATTCTCAAGACCTGTAGACTACATTACAATATAGAACAGGGGAATTTGCACAGTCTGTGGCAAGGTTTCATCTTGGCCTGGTCAAGTGATAGCAAACTGTTTTTGGTAATCCTTGAAAAAATTTTATGGGAAAAAGGCATTATTTATTCAACTAAAAGTTTTACATTTGGAAGAACAGCTGCAATTGGAGTCACAACCCAATCAAGTTTCTAATAGTCCACATCCAATCTCTGCAAAGGCCAAATGAGTTAAACAACGGTTAAGATAGGCATCTGCCCCAGGTGATGCTACTACAGATATTTGAGCTAGAAAAGCTAGTTAACTCAGAAAAAAAGGCACTTCCAGTGGTAAGAAAGGATCAAAGTATTTGAGGGTTCAACACTGTTTATGGTTTCAGGATCCTTCTCTTTCAGAATGAATGCGTTAACCTTCACACGGAAACTCTGAAGACTGTGAATTCAACTGACAATGTAGTTCAGCAACCAGTACAACAGGATTTTATGTTTGATTTCTCAGCAATAGTAACCCCATGGGTGGGAGAAATAAGAGACTAATTTAGGGCTGTCATAGAAGTTCTCTGGTTATCAGACAGTTTCTGAAATTGAGATTAAGGATCTTGTCATTTTCTTTCTCTAAGTGATCCTTTTCACCATGTACTCAGTTGATGCCTTACACACCATAGTCTTGGTAATCATCACTATTGCCACAAAGGTCAAGTGTGACATCCAACTGGGCTCCCAAGAAACTTGCTTTAGTGAGCATTTCATTAAAACCATAGTTTATAGTTTGATTATTTGTAATGTCACTTTATGTTATTTGATACCAGAAACACATTTCAAATTGGCAAGGATTTCAGAACTCTGCTGAAGCCAAAGTCATGATCAAATCCCATCTTCCCAGTACCAAGTCTATATTAGTCAGGAGCTAATCAATAGCCACAAACCAGAGAGCTATTTGAATGCAGAAATATTTTTATAAAGAATTATTAACAATAACAGGGAATTATAGTAATGAGGTGTTAGCTGCCAAGATATAAAGAGAATTCTAAAGGAAAAAGGGATATCAGATATAAAAAGAAGTCATCACTCTTAGGGTTAAAGCAGAGCAAACATTTAACAAACAAATCTGTAAGAGTACTCCCCCTCCAGACCTCCTGAGAGACAGTATAGCAATTGTCCATGAGACAGTAAAGACATTCTTTGAGTTGCAGCACTAGTGGAAATCTCTAGGAATCCCCTCTTTGGGGTTTGAGAAAACCAACCACGTAAAGCTTCTGTGCTATGGAAGTGACTAGGAATCTACCCTCTGGGGTGTCAGACAATGCCATCAGTAGGGAGATGCTGTACCTAGAATCCACTAGCAACTACTAGGGTGTTGAAGGGAGTTGTCCACAGGGAAATGGCATGCATGGAACTCAATGAATCAGTAGCAGTACCCTGAAAGGATTCCTTCTGGGATTTGCCGGGTCTGCTGCCTATGGAGAGGTGAAATGCACTGATGACTGCTACTTGATGAGGAGCCTATCAAAGAGTGCACAGAGGAATCAGGAAGAAGCTCCCCTTCCCTTTTCAGCATTTCTCTAGTGCCCTCTAACTAACAAAGCTTAAAATAATGCCACCTGGCAAAGAAGAAATTTTTCAGTATCACAAGCAGAACAATGACGGGTATATATGGAGCCGATAGGCAGTATACTGATAACTGAAACAATAGGCATTTTAAGAACAGGATCAAATGCTCCAAAGCTAAGACAAAAACAGCAGAATAACAACCAATGGTGACATACATGATGTGGCATTGGCAGACTAGAACTTTATGATTACCATGTTAAAAAAATAAAGGAAAACATTCGTAATATTAAGAGAGTTCTGGAATCTATAAGAAATCAAATGCATATTCTGCAAGTGGAAATAAAAAAAATTAATTTTTATTAAAATATAAAAACACAAAATAAAGATTGCAATAGAAGGAATAACTATTATTAAAAAGCATACAATTAGGAAACTTAGTAGGAAATATCCCGAATGAAACACAGAGAGGTGAAAAAAGGAATGGAAAAGACAGTAAAGTGTATATGACATGATATGATGAAAAAATTAACACATATTTAATAGAAGAGAGGAAAGAGAGAGCTGGAGAGAAAAACAAAACAAAAACAAAAAAAAACCACAAAAAAACAAAAACGAATACTGGCTCTGCTTGACTTATCTGGAATGGGTGGTCCTAGCCTGAAATAATCTCTCTTGAATTCTAGAATTTGTCTTTTCATAGAAGATTAAGATGTGTCAATTTTCTCCACAACATCAGTTTAAAAGAGTATGTAGAATTTTAGGATGTGATGGACAGAAGTTGAATAGGTAGGAATTTAGAAGATTTCAATGATTGGAAAGCTGTTCTGCAGGACTTAGGGTGCCACTAAGACAATTTAATAGACTTTCATCATAATTATACCATAAAAGGATTTTTTTTTTGGTGTTCTGTGTTTGCTTTTTTATCCTGTGGAGTGACCACCAATATAAAAGTTTCTACATAAATTAGGTGAGTAAACAATGAATTTTGCAGTGTCTATTCCTAGTAGTTTGAATGATGAGTAATGATTTCCTAATTACCCTGGGAGAAATTGGGACTATTGAGCATATAAAGGCTTACAAAGATGAGATTAGATGCTAGTTTTTGCCTTGAGACCAGGTAAAGTTAGAAGGTTAAACTCAAAAGGCACCACATAGAACTCCTTTCTGAACAAATCCAATTCCTGTTCCTCTTCCTGAGGATTTCATTTTAGATAAAATTTTAACATAGTAAAAAGTGTAATTCTTGGATTATAGATCTTTTTTTTTAAATTTAAGTAAATGCTGATTCACAGATAGTACATAAAAATATCATTTATTTGTGGTTTAAGAGATAAATTATAAAATTGCTTATGTACTTCAGGAGAGTTAGTCTTCTTTGATTTAGTCTCTGAAATCATTGTGAATAGAATGTACCAAAATGTAACTCAAAGATACTGAAATTGTTTACAAATGACTCGAAAAGTAATTTCAACTTTTCTGGTTTTATTAAGTATGTGGAAGAAAGAAGCTGCCACTCAGTATTTGAAATAAAACTCTTTATTTCTTGCTCAGCAATGGAGAGTTGTGCTTCAAAGACACAGTATCTCTGAAGAATGTTGTTGATCTTATATACAGGTTTTGGGAAACATGGACATCAAAAAATGGTAATTGTCTAGAAATTGGATGACTTTTGACCTCAGTTATAGGATTGTTGGTGACACCAACTGGTTGCCCTTCACAGTCTAGGACAGTCTCTGTGGGACTGTTGAAGTTCTCATTGGTTGATCGGGAGGGTTTTAAAATCAGTTTTTAGAAGTGGCTTTTTATTAAGACCAAATAATGACAAATATTTCTATAGAAGGATAGAAACTTTTTATTTTAAAGATTTTGTTTGTTTATTTATTTATTTATTTATTTATTTATTTATTTATTTATTTTAGAGATAGGGGGAGAGAATTAGAGAGGAAGAGAGAGAGAGAGCAAATGGAAGGAGGAGCAAAGGCAGAGGGAAAGGAGACTCCAGGCTGAGTGCAGAGCGTGATATTGGACTTGATCCCAAGGACCTGAGATCATGACCTTAGTCAAAATCAAGAGTCTGACACCTAGCCGACTGAGCCACCCAGGCACCCCTAGGAACATTTCATTTTGAAGTATAACAACAAAGAGAATATATCTTTGAAATAATTAAAAAGGCATCTCCATTGTCTGATACACTAAATGATAGAAGTAACAGGGGAAAAGAAATTGCAGGTTAGTTTACAGATAGGAAGAGAGTAAACAAATCTGAGTGGGAGCACAGGCAATAGTCAAGTTTCTTTGAAGTCTCTACAGTTTATCCTTGCTGTAAATTAACTGCAGTAACTTTAAATTAATTAGAAGAAAGCAAATTTACATAGCTGCCTTGTTATAGAGAATGAAAAAAGCTGTACACATATGTATTTTTATCATATGTGCAGTAATGAACTGTCTATCATATTTTTCAGCTACCATTAGAATATGTCACAACCCCTATTGATACCTCTCACGTCCAAATGTATACAAGAAGCTAAAACCACAATTCGAGTTTTAGTTCCTCTGTGAGGAACAGACGACTTAACAAAAGTTTGTGCAATATTTTACCAATAGGCTGAACTTTCATTCTCCTATAAAGATCCCCTTACTATTCCCTTATTAAGTTCAAAACTTAATGGTTGTGCTAAAGAGTTGAAGAATGTTGTTGTGTGAAAGATGGAGAGAGGGAACGGAACTAAATTTTATTGAACCTCTGCTATTTTTCTAGTTGCTGTTCTATCTAATCAGCTTGTTTTCTCATGTTATCTATTTAATTTTCACAGTAGCTGTCCTATTTTTTATGAAAAACATCACATATGAATAAATAATCCTTATTATTAGACATTTTACTGATGAACAATCTATGACTAAGAGATATGATAAATTTCTGTAGTCAAAAATAGATTGTGGGAGCTGGGACTGAAATCCAGCCAAACATCTAAGCCCTTGAGAGTTCTATGATGAAATAAAATTAAAACTCATGGCCTCTATCCCATTGTACTGCAAAGTAATCTTATTCTTGTTGAATAATTCTATGCCGTGAATATCAAGAATGTTTAACTATTGGGCTTTTAATTTCTATTATCCTGTATGCGATTTTGTGGGAAAAAACTGAATTTGCCAAGTAGGTTATGTTCACTGTGACTCAGTTATCCTCTTGGGCAAACATTATTTATGGAGTTTCCCCTTGCTGTGCAAATTGAGCCATGTACTATGCACACTAAAGTGCTTGCCCTGGAGGAACTGAAGTAGGGCAGCCCTAAAAGTCTATTTTGTTTTTTAAAGTGTTGGCATTCAGCTTACTGGAAGGTACATGATAGAACAATGCTTTCCCCCTTTCAGGAAATGATGCCACATTTGTTGTTTTCCAATTTTCTAGTTCTCTGTAGTGCTCCATGACTTTCCAGCTGCAATTGTGACTGTGCTGGGAAGTTCATTAGTCAATTTCCTCAACACCCAGGGATCCATTTTATTTGGTCCTGCTGGTTTATGTATGTTCACATTTTTAAAAAGTATTCCCTGGTGAGTTTTAGTCAGTAGTTATTTTTTCATTTCTTTCCAATTCTGAAAACTTCAATTTCTTTGCCAGCACTGCTTTCTTAGGTTGTTACACTGTCTCCAGTTTTTATTTTCTTCTTGTTTCCTGTGAATCACGGGCTTTAAAAAATTAGCTAATTTTCTCATCTCTTCAGAGAAACTTCTCATTTCTCTACTTTTTTTTTTCTTTTTGCTATTGCAATTTATATTTTCTGGCATTACTTTAAATTCTATTATTAGAATTTAAGTGCCTCTTTGCCTTTATCCCAGATTTTTTTCCAGTTCTATTTATTCCCTTTATCTTTTTTTTTTTTAAAGATTTTATTTATTCATTCAACAGAGAGAGACAGCCAGCGAGAGAGGGAACACAAGCAGGGGAGTGGGAGAGGAAGAAGCAGGCTCTCAGCGGAAGAGCCTGACGTGGGGCTCGATCCCACAACTCCGGGATCACACCCTGAGCCGAAGTGCCACCCAGGCGCCCCTCCCTTGATCTTTATACCATCTTATACTTAAACACATTGGAGTGTTTTACTCATTAGCCTTTTACTCTTTACTCATTAACATATGGATATTTGTTTTTATACTTAAGTTCACAAATTTTATACTTAAGTTCTCTATTAAATTGCTTGATAGAATAACATCCCCAGGGGCGCCTGGGTGGCACAGGGGTTAAGCGTCTGCCGTCGGCTCAGGGCGTGATCCTGGCGTTATGGGATCGAGCCCCACATCAGGCTCCTCTGCTGTGAGCCTGCTTCTTTCTCTCCCACTCCGCCTGCTTGTGTTCCCTCTCTCGCTGGCTGTCTCTATCTCTGTCGAATAAATAAATAAAATCTTTAAAAAAAAAAAGAATAACATCCCCAGTAGAAAAAAGACCAATGTGATATATGGTTTACACCCATGCAAACACACATTCCTATGTAATTAATATGGGGGGATAGAAATCATGAAAGAACTTTATGTTGTCTAGCATANTCCCCAGTAGAAAAAAGACCAATGTGATATATGGTTTACACCCACGCAAACACACATTCCTATGTAATTAATATGGGGGGATAGAAATCATGAAAGAACTTTATGTTGTCTAGCATAAGTCCAAGAATTCAGATGCCTAAGTTTATTGTTCATGAATAATGGCCCCTACATATTAACTATGCTTTGGCTTTTATATTAGGGCTCCTTCACATCTGACCCTATTGTTTTGTTCAAGGCAAATTATGCTCAGAGAATGTCTTTGCCAATAATTTAACACAGGTTTACCATAGGAATTATAATTTATAATATTTCACAAGGCAATAATGTCTCTTAATTAGCCAATAAAAATACTCCAAACCGGTAACAAATCAATTATGCTATTGTTCAAGGTGAAGGGTGGATATAAGAAATAAAGTCAAAATTGAGTTGAAGTGTACCCTTCAACAAGTTGGTCTCAGAAGAGCTAGCTTTGCCAACCAAGTGCTGCTAGTGCCACAGCAGAAGTTGCTGTCGCTAGAGCAGGTTCAGGTTGCGAGGGAAATGAAAGTGCCTGTGTTGGAGGGCAAGATGATTTCTTTCAAGGGGCCGCTGCACAATCTTCACCACTGCTGGCAAAGAGTTGCCTTGCTGTGGCAGAGGCAAAGGCCCCACAGTTGCTAGAGAGCTATTTAGATCAGTAAAGGGTAGACTTGCCCAGACAGAACACTCTTGGTAAGTCCTCACAAATTCTTGGTATTTAAAGTTTAAATATCAGTTATGTCATAGCTACTCTTCCATGTGCTCTTATTGATAAACCCCAGCAGCACCTGTTAACAGCTGAGCAACAGTACTTAATGAGAGTAACAGATGTTGATAACAACATCCTGATATACCTTCCTCAATGCAAACAAATTCACCCTTGGATGCAAACAACTTCACCTGGGTCATAAAGAAGTCGCTTTAAAAGCGTAACAAACCAATACACAACACCTGTTTAGCAAAAGGAGACAAGAGCTAGCAGTGAAAGAACTGAACCAGAGATAGGCATGGCTCCTATGGAGCTGTTACTCACCTCATACCTTGGCAATTACTTTTCCGTTTAAAAAATTACTTTGGGGAACCAGCCAAATTAATTCCAGTGTGATTCATACAAGTATTGATATTTCTTTCAGGTTCCAGAGAAGTTTATAGATGTCTTTATAATGTCAAATGTCTTCCCACAATCTATACTTGGCTTCTAATCTGTATTACTTTTATTTACCTGAAGATGCTGTAAAATTTGTGTTTGAAAATATAGAATAATATTCTTCTTGGATTTCTTTTTATATATTTTCCAGTCTTGATGAGTCAAAAGTCTTTGCTAGGACGCTGAATACATGGCAGAATGAGACCTCACAATAGAAGAAGATACACACATATTAAGAATACACGTGGGACACCTGGGTGGCTTAATTGGTTAAGAGGCCGGCTCTTGATTTTGGCTCAGGTCATGACCTCATGGGTTGTGAGATTGAGCCCCACGCGGGGCTCTGCAAGTCAGGTTGGGATTCTCTGCCTTTCCCTTTCCTTCTGCCCCTCACTCAGCTCATGCTCTTTTTTTCTCTCTCAAATAAATAAATCTAAAAAAAAGGAATATACTCAAATAGGATATCATGGTAAAGCACTTATTGGCAGAGAACATTTCAGCATAGGGTACAGACTGTTATTGGCTTACAGTATAGTTTACCGGGCTAGCTATTACTAATTAAGAATGTAAGACTACAATCAAAGCACAGGAAAATGAGGGGCGCTTGGGTAGTTCAGTCCATTCAGTGTCTGCCTTCAGCTCAAGTCGTGATCTCAGGGTCCTGGGATCGAACCCCACATCAGGCTCCCTGCTCATCAGGGAACTTGCTTCTCCCTCTCTCTCTGCCACTCCTCCTGCTTGTGCTCTCTCTTTCTCTCTGCCTAAATAAAATCTTAAAAAACAAAACAAAACAAAAAAAAACAGCGAAATTATATGTTGGTATTGTCTTTTAGTGGCATGTGTCTGTATACATTTAATCACACATATTCTCTGTCTGTGTCTGACTCTCACATATCTCTATTGATATACCTATACATATATATAAATATATGCATGCATGACATTTGATGAATGTACTTAAATATCATTTTGGAACTACTTTAGGACAAATAGAATTTTATGTGTATGTAAAATATGGAGAGTTTTAAAATATGGTATGCATATCTTTGTTCACAAATTCGATTAGCATTTTTTGGATGCCTAGACTATACCATTTGAATCACATATATTATCTCTCTTAATAATCATGATTACATTGAGCATGTGATCCTATCATCAGGGTATATCATAGAATGAAATGGAACAAAACAGAGAATATTATCATTGTCTTTGTTTGAGTTACTCTCAGGAAAAGTAAAAGACACCTAGATATGCAGTTTGAAAAAAAGAAAAAAAGAACAGCAGCTCTTAAAGTCCAAAATAACAAATGTAAGTTCCCCAAATAAGAAAGAAAACAGGAAAAAATTATCAGAGATACAATACAAGATGATGTTCCAGGGTTAAAATACAATCGACATGCCCACCATATGCCCAGACAGTAATGCAAAAGGCCATACCTAGACATAGCATTTTGAAAACCAAACTTCTAGAGTATAAAATTAAAAGCGGCCTAACGCAGCAGACATTTGTCATCTCAGCCACTTTTGGTGGGACAGGAGATGGGGCTGCTTCGGACTCGGAGCCGCTCTCGAAGTGGAGCCCGGCTGTCGGCCGGACCGCGTCCTCTGAGCCTTGCTGGGGCTGAGGATGCGCCCAAAATTGCAAAATAACAAATATCACAGGAAAAATTTAGTGGCTGAGTAATATCCCATTATATATATTTTATATATTTATTATTATTTATATTTTATATATAAATAAAAAAACACATCTTCTTTATCCATTCATCAGTCGATGAACATTTGGGCTCTCTCTATAGTCTGGGTATTGTTGATAATGCTACTATAAACATTGGGGTGCATGTAACTCCCTTTGAATGTTCTCATCATAAGAAAAAAAAATCTATAACTGTGTATGGTGATGGATGCTAACTAGACTTATTGGGGTGATCATTTCACAATGTATACAAATATAGAATCGTTATGTTGTACACCTGAAACTAATACAATATATCAATTATACTTCAATTAAAATAAATAAATAAATTACCATGGGAAACCAATATCAATAGTGAAATCTGTACTCAAATTTTTCACTCAAATATGAAGGTATAGTAAATATTTTTTAAGGTATGCAAAAACTCTGAACATTTAACAAAAGTTTTTTAAAAAGATAATTTCTGTTTAAGTTTCTCCACCACAGTATTTACTTGCTATAACATTCCTCAATTTAACATATATCATAATCATATATATTTTTTATTCTTCATGTATTTGATTGCTGATTCCGGTTTACTTTAACCACATTCCATGCCCATTTTCTCTCCACATTGTATATTTAAATACAGCCACTCTTATGTTTTCTAAATATGTCCCTTTATCATAAATGAGTCCCTAATCTAATAAGTCATGTCCTTATAAGAGAGACAGTAAGAATTTGTGTGCACAGAGGAGAGGCCATGTGAGGACACAGTGACAAGGTGATCATCTGTAAGCCAAGAAAAGAACATCACCAGAAACCAACCATACAAGCATTTTGATCTTGGACTTCCAGCCTCCAAAACTATGAGAAAAAATTTCTGTTGTTTAAGTGACAGAATCAATGATATTCTGTTGCGGCAGCCAGATAAACGGACACAATATTCATACTATATATATCTGACAAAAGACTTGTATCTAGAATATAAAAAGAATTCTTACAAGTCAAAAACCAAAGAACAACAATCTCATTTAAAATGGAAAAATACTTAAAACACTTCATAAAAAAAAATATCCAAATACCCAATAGGTATATGAAAAGATCCTCAGCATATTTAGCTATTGGGAAGGTTCAAATGAAAACCCTGCTATAGCAATTCACATCCACTAGAATGGTTAAAATTAAAAAGCCTGCCAGTACCAAGTATTGTCAAGTATGAGGAACAACTAGGATTCTTATACATTACACTACCAGTGGAATTATGAATTGGTATAGTACTTTGCAAAACAGTTTGGTCATATCTATTAAAATAGGCTAAACGCATAAGTAATTTATAATCCACCTACACTACCAAAGGACACATACAAGAATGCTCATAACAACTTTTTCATAATAGGCAAACACTGGAAAGAACCTAAATGTTCAATGAGGGAATGGATATATTCCTCAATTTTCAAACAATGGAATAATAACTCAGGGATAAAAACAACAACCTGTAGCTACATGTAACAACATAGATTCATCTCACAGCCATAATAATGAGTAAAAGAAGCTAGTAATGTTATGTATATATGTCTCCATTCATATCCTGGACATCTAGATTGCTTCTTTTGTATTGTTCCTTGTATATGCTCTTTTTATATTTTCTCTGGGATATTTGGCCTAAAGTGTCATATACTCCAAAAAAATGTAAAGAAAGAAGGGAAAACATTAGAGACAATACAAAATACAGTATTCAGAGAGAAGAAAAAGCAAAACTGATACAAAAGAAAATATAGTCAATACACTCTTTGGCGATACAGCAAACTGTATGTTCATATTCACAATAATTGAATCCTTTGTTAATTTTCAACATTAAAATTAGCTCATGAACAAAATATAGGAGGCTAAAAATGATTTAGGACAGAATATATACATTACATATCTTTATGTATGTGTATGTTAAGTATGTGTATATGTTATACATCTTTATAATATGGAAGTAAAATGAACTCAGTGTGTGGACAGTAGAAAGACTAGAAGAAGGGAAGAGAGAAGTGTCTTCAAGTCATAAAGGTGAATTCAAGAGAAGATGTCTATATTTGATGGAAATAAAAATAAGGTTTATGTACTGCATTAAGTTATTGAAGTACATGGTATAATTATTTATTTTTATTTTTTGTTAGTTTTTTTTTTTTTTTTTAATATATAGAGAGAATGCATGAGCTGGTGGTGGGGAGAGGAGCAGAAGGAGAGGGAGAGAGAGAGAATCTTAAGCAGGCTCCATGCCAGCACGTGGAGCCTGATGCAGGCCTCCATCTCATGACCCTGAAATCAAGACCTGAGCCAAAATCAAAAGTCGGATGCTTAACTGACTAAGTCACCCACTATGGTTATTAACTGTAGTGAACAACTATGTTGAGAAAAGGAAATTGGCGATCATTTGAGTGACTAAGAATGTATGAGAATCCCCATCTGTCATAAGTAGAAGTAGATTACATAATATCTAAAATGTGTTAATCAATGATCTTAATAAAACATAATTTAGAGATGTGGAGGGCCCAATTCCAATTCTTAGAGGGGAGAGGTTTCCTATCACCACTAAGCAATTGGATACCCTACTGCTGTCAGATAATTCAAATCAATTCTGACACTGTCTACACAGAGACAGTATCAGATTCCACAGGTTAAGGATTCAGTCCTATAAGACTCCCCTACCCCCATCAGATGCCCATCACAGGCTTAGGTTGTCACCTGTGCTTCTGACCTACTGGCTATAGACTAGAAGTTCCAATGACTCCCTCCTGCTCAGGACGCCAATCACAAACTCAGGTTATTACCTGTACTTCTGACCTAATGACTATAGATGAGAAGTGCCTATGATTCTCTTCTTCGGTTTGATAAATTTGCTAGAGACTCACAGAACTCAGAGAAACAGTGTACTTACTAGATTACTATTTTATTATAAAAGGACATAACTCAGAACCACCAGAAGAGACAGATGAAGAGGGCAAGACCTCTCTGGGCATGCCATACTCCCAGAACCTCCACTTGTTCACCAATCCAAAAGCTCTGAATCCTCTCTTATTTGCTTATTTATGGAGGCTTAATTTATTACATAGGCAGAACTGATTAGCTCACTGTCTGTTGGTGATTAATTCAAACTCCAACCTCTTTTCCCTCCCCGAAAGTCAGGGGGTTAGGACTGAAATTTCCAACCCTTGAAGCACATGGTTGACTTCACTTGCAACTAGTTTCCTCCTTAGGTGCTTTCCAAAAGCCATTTAATTAACATAACAAAAGACACATCTATAGTTCCGTATACTTAGGAAATTCCAAGGGTTTTAGGAGCTCTGTGAAAGATAGATGAAGACCAAATATATTTCTTATCATAAATCACAAAAACAAAGGAGGTAGCTACCAGAAGAAGTTAACACAGAAATAAAAGGGTTAAAATTTGATTCCTTTTTAGAAGGGAACAGAGAATCCAAAAAACAGGCTTGTTTTTATTATAAACCCTTCATTATTAAATATTTTTAACGATGCACATATTTTATTTTGATTATTAAAAGCTATTTATATAGTTGCTTACCAACCATTCTTGCACATAAATAGCACAAAGGGTAAAATTTATTTGGNAATATTTTTATTTATTTATTCGACAGAGATAGAGACAGCCAGCGAGAGAGAGAACACAAGCAGGGGGAGTGGGAGAGGAAGAAGCAGGCTCATAGCAGAAGAGCCTGATGTGGGGCTCGATCCCATAACGCCGGGATCACGCCCTGAGCCAAAGGCAGACGCTTAACCGCTGTGCCACCCAGGCGCCCCCTGCTTGNATATAGTTGCTTACCAACCATTCTTGCACATAAATAGCACAAAGGGTAAAATTTATTTGGTAGGCAGTTTAATAATAACTATTTGAATTAAAACACATATACTCTTTGACCCAACAATTCCACTAACAAAACTTCATCATACAGATATTTTTGCATGAAAGCACAAAGATATAAGTACGAATATTCACTGCAGTGTTACAACAAAGCACTTAAATATCCTTCAATAGAAACTCATTAAGTGATTTTGCCACATACATGCATTGTATTATTCTATTTTATTTTATTCTCTCTGTGCTGCTTTGGAGTATTTCAAGATTTATTGTTATTACATTAAATGAGAAAAAGATGCAGAACATCATTATAGTATGGTTTAATGAACATAAAATAAGTTTATTATGAATATACATATGTATATAACAGCACTTACTTGCAAAAACATTTGGGTGAAGGAAACTGAGAAGCAATTATTAATTGAGAAGTAATTGCTAACTGTAATTCAGAGAATGACACTGTGGTAAGAATGGTAAGGTAGAGGAATTTTTTAGGAGGGGGGGATGATTCCCTCTTCAGTGTCCCATTACTACCCTGAAAATGAATTGTTTTCTATTATAAAATAGTTAAAAACAACTTTAGAATAACCCATTCGTCCTTGTATTTTTGGGCTGTGCAACTCAATTCTTTGTATGCAGCAAGTGCTCAATAATGTCTGATTATATGAATTCCAAATGAAACATGCCAGCAGAGAGAAAGAGCCACATGGCCCAAATGGAGTCTTCTACACTTAGACTGCAGACTCAGCAGTGATTTCCTGTTTGAAATATCCTCTCATCTGGGTAGTAGTTAGCCAACATAAATTGCCTTAAGAACTAATTGGAAGGATGGCCAAGGTCCTTGTTAGAGAACATGTCTGTGAATTCCATTGTAATTAGGTTTAATGAGGCTATTACCACCCTGTGTCCACAATATCATATTATTGGTCAAAGGACACCAAGGCTCATGTAGTTCTGCTCAATTTGAATTACTCTTTTCTAGGTAGAAATTTCATTGAGGTCAGAAACATAATGTAGAAAGACATAAAGGTAGGGAAGAGTCATGTTTTTCCCCCAAACTTTTTTTTTTTTTTTTTTACAGCCAAATACCCATCTGTGGCCATTGCTGTCTACATTCCTCATGAAGTGAGGTCAGTTCATCACTCTTACCTATTAAAAGCCTGGATTACAATATAACTCTTAAGCCCAATACCTTTACCTATTTCAGAGACAAAAATGAGGCACTTGTTTTAACTATAAATGCAGTAAGGTAGTAGTTAAGAGTATAAGCTTTTCTCAGTTTGATGACCTGGTTTTGAATGTTAGGTCCATCAGTTATCAGGTGAATGATTTCAGGAGGATATTTAACCTCTCAGAGGCTTCATTTACTCATTTATGGAATGTTGAAAATAATGTCCAAGCCAATAGAGCTGTGGTAACATATACAATTTTTAGAAATGTGTCTGCACAGAGCTTTGAAACAGTAGTTATATATAAGCTGCAACCAGACACAAAAAGGGAGTACCTTTTCTCAGTAGGAGAATACACGCTCATAGCTTCTCCTGGGCAAGTGATATTTTCAGCATTAAAAAAAAGGGGGGGGTTGGCAGGGTGATCTTTCTTAAAAGAGTCATCATATATTCAGGACAGAGGTTAACTGTCCCATAATTACTTGGAAATAGAGAAATAATAAGCTTGGAAAAGATATTGAAGATTATAAAAGGACTCCTTAGGCTTGGTGTACCATATCCTTTTCCATGTGCCAGGTAAGCGTATACATTACCCTGAAAATCCATAAATGCAGAAAATGTACATAAAACTGTCAAGCAAGACAGAGGAAAAAAAAAAATAAGTGACCAAAACTTGGGAAGCTTGCCTCCAAAGCATCAACCATGTGATCTCATACCTTGATTCCAAATAGAACATAAAAACTTTCTGTCTCGATTATTATATTGCCTGATTAACAATCATTAATTCAACAAATGTTTACTGAGCACTTATACTATGCTAAATCCTCAATCAAAAAAAAACAAAAAACAAAAAAACAAAAAACAAAACTCAAAAAACAAACCATAAATGATGCTTGATGCTTCTCATCATGCAGCTCTCAGTTTACAGGGAGGAAGAAACAATGAACAAGTAAACGCAGAAATAAATCTACAAAGACTAATTCTAATACATGGCACGAGCTCAAAACTCAGAGCTCAGTGGCAGAGAGAATGACAGCTGTGGTGGGGGGCAATTTTATTTATATAGAGAAGATTTTATATAAAGCTACCCAGCACCCACGTCAATTTATTTTCTCTATATTCAATATGAATTAGAAATGCCTTAAATTCTCAAAATTTACATAAGCCATGTAGTTTCATAATCATTCATCTTCATAAAAAGAAATGAGTACTTTTCAAATTCTTATTTTTTTTTATTACGGCTAAATTGAAATTCAGTGCACCAAGAACCCTCAGCTTTATCTCATCGTATACGATTGAAGTTCCATCTGTCACTTTAGAGTGTCACTGATTTCATTTAAATCCGCACATAATGACTAGATGCCAAAATCTTCTTTCAGCTGACTAATAATGCTTAAAAATTAAAGGAAAATGTTAGAAGTAATTATTTGAAACTGCTAATTTATTTATGGTTTTCCAAGAAATTTTGCTGTTTTGATCCTTTACTGGAAGGCAAGCAAGGAAACAAGAACAAAACATAGGTTTGGGGAATTGATACTGACAAATCTAATTGCTGATTGAAACCCCCTACCAAGGTGTAAGATGGCAACTTGCAGCTGTTTGTAGAATCCCTCAGCTGGTCCATTACTTGCTAGTAAATCAAGCTCTAAATTACTGATTTTCTTTGCCAAGATCTTTATTATCGCCACCCCATCTTTTAAAAAAGACATTTAAAAGGAGCAAAAAAATGAAGACTAAATGAATGGCCATGAAGCCATTGGATTATAACTTTGATCCCCTCCTACAAACAATTAGTTCTATTTGTGCTGGAAAGCTAAATGAATCATTTGAATATGTACTAATAATTACTGTTCCCACCTCCTCCCTCCTTCCTCTGTCATCTTTTGCTAATTTGAAGAACTTAATCTCTTTTATTTTCTTGTTTTGGGCATTCATTCGTTTCTCCACCAAAAATTTGAGGTAATATTAGGCAGAATGGGTACTCTCTCTTAATTATCCATCACCCTTCCTTCAATAAAGGCCACAGACATGGTTGTTTTCTTGCCTGTTGCTTTGTGGTTGTCTGTGATTCATGGGTTGGCAGTTTTGATTGTACATTTTCCTGATGATTTCTGTCCAAGTCTGTCATTTTCATTCAACTCAGGGTTGAAGCTTTGAAGGAGTAAATTGTTTTGTTACCAGAAGAATCTTGAAGGGTTTTGAAAGACTTCTTCTAAAGTAGTCAAATCCATTTTAGTATTCAATTGCTCTAACTTTCAAGGTTAAAGCCTCATTTCTCACAGGCATGACTTTAAATGCCACAACAGAACACCGTGGGTCTGAGAAGTAGCAAGTGCCTGATGATGCTATTGATTTTAGCCTTGGTTGGTTTCTATATGGGGCTCTGCAATTCTCATCAAGTATATAAAAAGAAACCAAAATAAACTTTCCAGAGCAACAAAAAAATTAAACATTATTTTTAATAAACCATACGGCTATTGACACTTGCCATCTCTACAATATTAATAATATACAAGGGGATTCAACTTTCTGGAAGCTCCACTTAGTCATATAAATGAGATAAACATTTTTTTTTCAATTTATATCCCATGCAGCCTCAAAATTATTCTTTTATCATTGTTATGATGTGTGTTATATTTTACAATCCAACTATACCCAAGAGACAGTTAAGTAAGATGGTATAGAAGACATCCATGTCTATTATTTTATAATTGTTATGAATGTCTGAAGTTCTTCCATCATAAAACACCTATTAAGATAAATACTTTAAAAAAATAAATTACAGATCTTCTTTGTTTTATATATTGTTTTTTTACTTCAGTTTTCTGTAGATTTTGTAAACATTGTATATGCATATAAAGTAGTATTTTTATTTAGGCTGTATTTTATTATTTTATATTACTTTAAAATTTTGAATAATAATTCATATAAAAACCAAAGCACTATAAAAGGGATACAAAAGAAGTCTTTTTCTGATCTTTGTCTTGTTCATCTCACCAACTCCCTATGTAATTACTCCCATTTTTAATTTGTGTATTTTCCCAGTGTTTCCTTTGCAAATTCTAAGAAATACTAGCATACATTCTTTTCCCTTTTTTGTAGTTTACTGTCCTAATGCTTTTTTTTTTTTCATTTAAGAATATATTCTTGAGATCATTGAATGTCAGGACAGAGAGTTTTCTCATTTTTAAAAATGCTGCACACTATTTTGATGTGGAGTTGTACCTTAAATTTTAGTTTGCTGCAAAGAAAACAATGCCACATGGTCAACTTTATACATTTGTTATTTTGTACAGTTCAGGTATATTTACAGGATAGATTCCCAAAAGTGAGATTGCAGAATCAAAGGAGAGTGCATTTGTAATTTCAACAGATGCTGCCAAATTTTTCTGCATAGGAGTTGCTTCAGCTTCACATTCTTTTTTTTAAAATTCAGTTAGCCAACTTATAGTACATAATTAGACCCAGTTCAACAATTCATCAGTTGTGTATAACACCCAATGCTCACCACATCACCTGCTCTCCTTAATGCTCATCACCCAATTACCACATTCCCCTACCCACCTCCACTCCAGCAACCCTCAGTTTATTTCCTATAGTTGAGAGTCTCTCATGGTTTTTCTCCTTCTCTAATGACTTCCCATTCTGTTTTCCCTCTCTTCCCTTATGGTCTTCTGCCATGTTTCTTATATTCCACAAATAAGTGAAACCATATGAAAATTGTCTTTCTCTGACTGACTTATTTCATTCAGCATAATACCCTCCCAGGCCCATCGTTGTTGATGCAAATGGTGGGTATTCATCCTTTCTGATGGCTGAGTAATATTCCACTGTATATATGAACCACATCTTTATCCATTCATCTATTGAAGGGCATCTCGGCTCCTTCCACAATTTGGTTATAGTGGACATTGCTGCTATGAACATTGGGGTGCATGTGCCCCTTCTTTTCACTACATCTGTATCTGTGGGGTAAATATCCAGTAGTGCAATTGCTAGGTGAAGAGTAGCTTTATTTTTAACTTCTTGAGGAAACTCCATACCATTTTCCAGAGTGGCAATACCAAGCAGGAGAAGAAAAATTATGAAGATTAGAGCAGAAATCAATGAAATAGAAACCAGAAGAACAGTAGAACAGATTTATGAAACCAGAAGCTGGTTCTTCGAAAGAATTAATAAGATCAATAAACCCCCAGCCAGACGTATCAAAAAGAAAACAGAAAGGACCCACGTTAATAAAACCATGAATGAGAAAGGAGAAATCACGACCAACACCAAGGAAATACAATTTTAAGAACACATTATGAACAACTACATGCCAACAAGTTAGGCAATCTGAAAGAAATGGATGCATTCCTAGAAATTTATAAACTACCAAAATTGAAACAGGAAGAAATAGAAAACCTGAACAGACCCATG
>NC_048221.1:77276471-77386903 GCF_002007445.2 Ailuropoda melanoleuca | reverse complement strand
AAGTTAAACATCTTTTTATCTGCTGACGGGCCATTTGCATCTTTTTCTGTGAACTAGGTCTACTATGTTTAGTTATTGAATGAGCTACTGGTCTTTCTCTTACAGAATTCTCAAAGATCTGTATACATATGGATATAAATTTTTTTGACATGAACATTTTTCAAAGTTTTTATTCTTATTTTGACTGTAGTGATAGTTTTTGCCATGCAGATGTGTTTTTTAGGGTTGATTTTTGTCAGCCTACAATTCATTATTATTATGGTTTTTAGGTTTGGGATCATAACTAGAACATCTTTCCCTACTGCAAATTTCACTCATTTTCCTCAAGCACAAGTTTTATTTTTTACATGTAAATTTTTTGTTAATTTGGAGTTTATACATGTCTTGAGATAGAAATCTAAATTCTCTACTCAGTTGACTCCAAATCATTTATTCACAAGTCCATAACTCCACTAATTTGAGATATTTCCTTTCTTATATACAAAATTTCTTTTGCATTTGGATTATTCCCAGTCGTGCTCTTCTTTTCCTTTGGTCTATATATGTATTCATGCATCTGTACCATATTTTTAAAATTATTGTGACAATTTTCATCGTTTTCCTGAATATTCTTGCTTGCTTATTTTTTCCATAAGTACTTTAGGATTTGTACAATAATTTCAGAAGCCTTCTGTTTGTATCTAATTATTAAAACTTTGCTATTTATATTGTGGATTTCTTATTTTTCTAGAGTCAGTCTTTTTTTCTTGCAAGCTTGTCAACATTTCAAAATTTGGTGACTAAGATACTAATATCTCATAGCTGTGTTTTTAAAAATGACTTTATTCTGTCCTTCTGATCATGTGACTCGGCAGCTAAAAATCTTTGTAACTCTCTGTAGTATTTGGAGTTCAAATTATCTAACCTGTCACATAAAAACCTCCAAAGTTCTCAGCCTCTTCACACACTGTGTACCTCCTCTCTATGAAAAGGAATTTATTTGCAATTTTAAAACAGTTTGTTATTTCTTATAACAGGATGTTGGCTAGAGCTCCCTTAGCCTGTTACTCTTCAAGAGACTGTCTCTAGCCTTTTGGAGTACTCGGCCAAGGCATGAGCTCACCTGGAAAGGTTTCCTGGAGAGGTAAGGAAACCTCTCACTGTCTGATCTAAGTACTCCTCATCTGTGTTCCATCAACTTCTGAATTATACCTCTCATATAGGTCTCATCAAACTTTGATGCAAATGATTTTTTTACAGGCTTCACCATGTTTCTCAAGTGTACAATTTTGTTTTAACGTATGCACATTCCCATGAGTCTAGTGTAGTAAATGCCCAAATAATCACTAAACCTCTATCAAATTAATTACCTAATGCAATATAATGCTTGCAATAGGTGAGGCATGATATTAATTTTTCTTTAATTAGGGGCTCAGATGTCAAACTCACACCCAAAATTTCACAGTGTTGATGGTAGACTTGAGACAGAACCCAAGATCCTTGGCAGGGAGCTTAATTTCTTTCCATTATAACACAATCATATGTTTGTGCAAATTCGCCATGAAGTGTGGATGGCTACCTGGAAGTAAGTGCCAACACATGGTATAAATAGCAACCACAGGTTACGTCTAAGGATTTATAGAGTGGTATTAGTTTAAAGCCATTTTCCACACGGATGATTATTATTTGCTAGACATTTTGGATGGATTATAAAGGGTTAGCCATATATAATTTAAGGCCATGTGGTAATAATGCCTAAATATATATAACTAAAGATTAAATCACCTCCTGAAAAGTATAAATTCCTTTTAGCAAGCCAAAAAAAAGTACTTCTAACAGTAAATTCAAGAAGGGGTTACAGTGTTTGTGTAATCTTAGTAGGGAAAGGCTAAGTATGTCATAAAGCATAAAGGAGACATGATAGATTTGACTGCATGAAATAAAATTTTTGTATATCAATAATAGTATAATCTTCCCCAAAATCTAGAAGGAAAATCTTTTAAAATATGACAAAAGGTCAATGCATTTACATAACTAACTCATCAATATAAAAAATATTTTAAAATTGGTATTAATAAAATAACAGGCACAGGACATTCCCAGATAATTTATAAATGACTAAATTTCACCAATAATCAAGATTAAGTCAGGCAGTGTTTCAGGGCTGGACAAATCAGGCTTTGTGTCAAGGCTGGATTAAAGAATTTGGGGTTTAACTTTCTTGTCCCAGCTTGGTAGTGACAATCTGAGTCAGTTAGCAAAGGTCAGGAAAATGAGTGAGCATAGTTTGTGGATCCTGATGAAAATCCGTTATTTCTGACATAGCAAAGTTGAGAGCCAAGGGTGGCCCAACCTTTCCTGAGTCACTTGAGGTGTTCTTTGTTGCCCACCACAATGGATGACTGCTACACTTGTATGCATGCCAGAAACTGCCATGGTGAAGTACAGCAGGTAAAATGTGTGGTTGATTGCCTGCAGGTGTCTGACTGTGGGATGTCTTCAAAATTCATTGAAAATCAAGGCATGTATACGACCTCAATCTATTTTTAGATCTATAATGGTAAGAGTAAAAACAAAATTAAAATTTGCTTTTTTGTTATATCTGTGAGTTAAGAAAATGGGGTCAGGAAGAGGGAAGAAAATCAGTGTTTTAAGAGATGTTGGAGTAGAATTCAGAAGCTGTGGGCCAGATGTCACCTCTTGTATAAACACGATGTTGGGTGAATCTCACAAGTGGCCTGGGTTTCATTTGCCTTTTAAGTAAATGATGGATTACATAATCTCTAATGTCTCTTTCAATTTCTGAATCTTATAACATATAATTTAATTTGTGGCTGTATTAATCAACCTTTTAATAAAATGTATTCATGGCTACATTGTGCTCACAACCTTTCTCAATGACTCCAATCTTAAAGGAAAGGAGATAATTTCCCAAACTCTAATTTTAGCAACATTTTATTGGTAACATCTATAATGAACAAGCACAGTTTGTTCATTTATTATGTTTTTATCCTGTGCAATAAGGCAGCACTGACCTTCAAATTCTTAACTCTGAAAAGAAAAAGTTGTGGAGTTGATAATGATACTAGAGGTTGAATAAACAGAATTAAAAGAATAATAGTTGTCAGGGGCTGGGGGTGGAGGAAATGGGGAGATGTTAGTCAAAGGATATAAACTTTCATTTATTAGAAGAATAAGTTCTGGAGATCTAACATACATCATGGTGATTATAGTCAACAATTCTGTATTGTACAGCTGAAATTTCCTAAGTGTTCTTACCACACACACACACACACACACACACACGCACACACACAAATAATTATGTGAAGTGATGTCAGTGTTGATTAACTTGATTGTGGTAACTATTTCACAATACATGCATAGATATTAAATCATTATGTTCTATACCTTAAAAAAATCATGTTGTACAAGCCAAATTTATACAATTTTTATTCATCAATCATACCTCAATAAATTTGAAAAAAAGGGAAAGCCCAAGATCTGAAGGCACTGTTTTGATTTCAGTTTTATGATCCTATCAACTTGTAAATCACCAGAGTCATAGCTCTTAAAAAATTGAAGCAAAAGAAATTAATCCTTGTATCATTTATATTATCATGTAGAAGAAGTGAAAGTGTAGAGCAAAGGACACAAAAATATAGTCTGTCTTATACTCTCTAAGATTTGATAAAGCACAGAAACCAAGGGGAAAGATATGAGGGGCCAATAATGAGTTCATTTGGCTCAAATGCCATCTTGACCACAGCCAGAAATCTTCTGTTTTACTCTGTTATAAGCTAGTTGTCTTCTAATGTCTGATGTAGAATGATAAGAAGTGATAACCTCTTCCTGGAGGGACTGCGAAATGAAAAATAAAATTATTTCTCTACCCAAGTCTAGATTTCTCTCAAATTCCTGGCCCTGCAATATCATCATATGGAGGAAGGAACACAAACATTTGAATCAGAAAGTCTTGAAATCAGATAGCAGTTCTAGTGTTTGTCCGACAAATAATCTAAAACAACTTTTTCTACGAAATTGGTGCAATCCCACTACATAGGTTTACTGAGTCAATACATAATATGTTGTTGCAGGCAAAAATGCCTGGCATTCAGTATTTCCTCAGAAATTTTAGTTCTTTTCCTTTCTTTATCAATCCCATGATATAATTAGATGATGACAGATGGATAGATAGATAGACAGACAGATAAGATAATCTTACTCTAAAGGCCTGGCAGAAATCAAAGCAGCTGTTACTTGTACTCATTCTTGTAAGAGGTCTTTCAAAAATCTTAACTGTTTTCAAGCTATATAACTATACATCTGACAAAATGCAGTTTACACAGATCATGATTTTTTTTTTCCTCTCTGGATCCCCCAAGCATTTTCCAATGAAATAAAAGGTGGAGTACAAATGATTATGACACATTGGATTATAAATGAAAACACTGGGAATAATAGGGGGAGTTAAATTGTTATTTAAATATAACCTGGGCCTTACACATTGTTTGTAGAATAATACTGAAGGTCTCAAGAGACTAGTAATCCCATGGCTCCTCAGCGAGTGATTTCAATAGGAGTGGGAGCTGGAGAGTCAGATAATCAGTTGCTGTTCAGCAATGTCCAGCACTGACAACCCACATTCCCTTTTACTTTGTGTAGTTAAACTATTTGTAGGCAAGACAGGCACTCATTGCTCCTGAGTCATCAGAAACATTACACAAGATAATATTTGAGAATAGCTCTCACCATGCGGTGCTAAAGATGGCAGAGACAGAGCACTTTACCTGGAGAATATGTAAGAGGTAGATTTGCCATTCAGTATATCAGTTTCAAGAATTTTCTGGGGCTCTCATCACTTTGGGCTATTTTAAATGTTTGATATGTGAGCAGAGGTACAAGGAGGTGAAGATTTCTTCTACCTCATGTAACAAAGCTAGTGTTCTCTGGGATGAGTGCTCTGTTTAGAAATGTTGAGGTGAGATGCTTCCTTTGTGACACTGTTAGCCTCCCTGTCACTTCTGCTTAACATCTCTCTTGGCCTGGCTGCCTTAGAGCTAAACAAGTGAGAAGAAATCAGGACTTGTTTATAGCATGAGGGTGTAGATATATAGGGATATGCCATTTTGTACACTCCAGATAATTTTAAGTTCCTTTCTGACAATAGATTTCTGTTGTAATTCATCATTGCCTCTTTGCTTTATAGTCCTGACTAATAAAATGGATTTTGGTTTCAAAACCCAGAAAAGCTTCTGAGAGTGAAGATGGTGAATCATTATGGTTTTCTAACCAATGGACTTGAAAAACCTGGAGGGCAGTCCTGGAAAGATATTGGCTCATGGTCTACAGCAGCAGAAAGTATTTCTTACATTTTCTATGCTTCATTGATATGAATTAGTGGTAGGTTTGGGGCCACATTCTAGGTGGGTAACATAGATTTTATCTCAATGTAGACAGTGTAGTCTGAAACTTGCCTTGGTTTAGCAAATGCATGTCAGCAACTACAGTTAAGTTAATTAAACTCCTGTCTTTGGTTTCTTCAATACAAATTAAGGATAATGATATCTGATTCATGTTTTAAAGTGAGGTTCAAATAAGATACAGAAAAGACATTGTTTTTAGAAATACGATTCAAGTTGGAACTCAAGAAATCTATGTGCTCCAGACAAGGTAGCCCATCCCCAGCCTCCCTGTCACCGTCACCAAGAAGAAAAACGGGGTGCCAGGACTCTGTCATCTTGCCAAGATTCTATTCTCTTTGCCGACCCTCCAAAACTCATAGGTTCGCCATCATTATCTGCATTGAGACCATCAAGACTGATCAGTTTATGTCCTTTATCCCCATTTAGATCAATCTCCTTAAAAATCTCAAGCATCTAAGGTTAATTTTCATGCCTAGATTCTAGTCCCTATAAAGTTTGAAGGAGCAACATTTTGAAGGAGCCCCTACGTTTTCCCATTTTCTCTGCATCCTCTATCACCCTTGCTGCTTTATTTTTCTCCAGAGAAAATACTACCATATGATTTACTATATATAGTTTTTGTTTTTCTGTTTCCCACTAAAATCTAAGCTCCAGGGGGTGCCTGGGAGGCTCAGTCGGTTAAGCATCTGCCTTTGACTCAGGTCATGATCCCGGGGTCCTGGAATGGAGACCTATGTTGCGCTCTCTCCTCAGTGGGGAGCCAGCTTCTCCCTCTTCTTCTCCCTTTGCTGGTCTCCCTGCTTGTGCTCACTCTCTCTCTCTCTGCCAAATAAATACAATCTTAAAAAATCTTAAAAAAAATAAAATAAAATATAAGCTCCATGAAAAGGAGCTTTGGGCTGTCTTGCACTGTTTCCCAAGCACACTGAATATAACTTGGCATAGAGTAGATAATAAATATATTTTTATTAAATGTATGAATGGAATTACTAAAACTGTGATATTAATATGTATTTAGCAAGTATTTATGAGCATTTAATACACTATATATAACTTACCAAATGATATTAAAAGTGATATATAATGTCTAAAATCTATATCCCAACATAACAAATATCTAATATTTGTCTTTCCAATAAATCAGGGATCTACAATATTAATTATGAATTCTGAATGTCAGAGAGTCTACTGTTTTCAGGTCCTATGAAGTATAAAACAAATCCCTATATTCAAGTACTTCAAATTACTGTTTAGCAAATAAGGCTTGTACATAGATACAAACGCACATTTGAAGTTTTAGAGGCACTGATGTAAACCATCACCAAGAATAATTTTCTGGATTCTATTAGTTTGAAACTACCTAAGACCATGAGGCTTAAAATATAATACTAAATATTAAATTATTCAATCATAACACACTAAGAGAAAGAGTGTTTATTGCCTACTGCTGTAGCATTTTTGACCGCCAAATCATAATTACCTTAATAGCCTCCTCTTAAGAGTCGAATAATTTTATCCGTAGCTTTCTTTGGATCACATTTCCTACCTATTTTGCATTTTTGTTATCTATGTACAAGCCTTATCTGCTGAACAGTAATAATTTCATATGTACATATGTACACACACGCACACACACACACGACTCGTTTAGTAACTGGATCTGTGTGGTACATATTAGTGTTGTCTATAAACAACCAAAACGTGTAGATGGTAATGTACTCGTAATACAAGATAATGATGAAAATTGTTAATATATATGTGAATCAATAGCTCTACTTACATGACATAATTTTGTGTGTGTCTTGTCAGAGTGTTAATATCTTTTTTATTAGGATTCTGGGAGAGATTTGTTGGGAACATGGCCTTGCCTTCCTTATTTTTATAGAATCCTAAGATATGAAAAGTAGCACAATATACCACCCCAAAATATGCCACTTTGGCATAGGATTATTTTGAGCTAAAGACATTAAAAAACAGCATTATAAAAACAGATTGAAACTCTCATGTGAAAGATGCCCTCCCTTTTTTAGGAGAAAAGAAGCATTCTTTGATGGAGAGTCAAAGCCAAGAGAATTCTGCACAAGCAGACCTTGTTAAAATAATAATTCTTTTGCCTCCCTATATAGTTTAATTACATTTTCACTCTTGTCTCTCTTCATGCAACTTAATATAATAGCATGTAAGTTTTGCCAGTTCTCTGGGTCTTTATTCCTTGTGAGGGTTCCCATATCACATGTAACTTGTACAAATGTGTATGTTTTCTCCTATTAATCTGTTTTTGTCAGTTTAATTTTCAGGCCCAGCCAACTCTCTATATAAAATAAAAAGCAACACTGGGATATAATTTACCACAGTGTCCTGTAACTTCTGAGGCATTTTTCTACCTGTCCTGGTTTCAATATTATATAAACAAAATTAATATCAGGGTATGTTTTCTTGTGGGTTCCATTCTGTTTCCTAGCTGCAGACCATGAGATCATTTGGTGCAATGCGTTATCTCAAATATGTATGCTTTTAACTAAAAATAAGTCCACGTAAGAGAACAAGAATTGTCCACCCAACTAAATCCAACCATGAAAAGTGACACGACCGGCTATTTTGGTTTAATAGTGTTATGTTTATATAGAGAAGTGATCGCATTAATTTATGGATACCAAGAGAATGCTTCAATCACTCAATGTCAGTTAATAGCATGGGTAGCAGTTTAGCAAGATCTTGGAGAAGAGAGCAATATACACCAAATGCATGCTCTGATACCTTTCAGAGTTTCCATAGATGTTACAAAGCTGATGAATGCAATGTCCTGCAAGAGTGCAAATATCCTCATGACCCTATATCCATTAAACACAGGTTACTACTGTTTTTTGTTTTTCTTTTCTTTTCAATTTGATGGAAATGTAGACTGAAACAGCAGAATTAGTAAGCTATTTTTGTTTTCTGTAATAAACCCAGGGTAGATTTGGGCCAGGAAATTGTTTCATGACATCATTTGGATGCAAGTTATTTGTATTTCAAATCCTACTTTTTGTTCATTGTTGAAAAATTTTTGAATAGAGTATCTCTGCTAAATTCCAATGCAATAATTATATTCTTCCTCTTAAACAACCACTGATACGTTCCTTGTTTAATGTGTAAAGAATCATGGGTGTAAGTCTAACATGATAAGCTTTTCCAAACTCTTGCTATCAGGGGAGGATTGAAAAGTCAATAAGTCATGTTAGGATTTGTCATATGAATAAAAAGAATGAGACTGAAGGGGGAAGGGGATAGGCAAAGTGACTTTGTTGAAAAAAAGTTGGGAAAGATAAAAGTATTTCCCAAAGTGGCTTCTTACCAAAATCTGTGGTTTAAAATTTTTTGCAGAAACGTGTCTAAGTGGATCTGGCTGTGAGATTTTTAGCTCATTGCTGCTTTATAAATGCAAAGCAACTTGGATTTATTTTATTTTCTCATACAACGGGGATATTACTATTTCATTTTCTAGTCCCATCTGCAAAATAATGGCTCCTCTTGCATGCTTCAGTAATTTTTGAATTTAAATTAGGTCATGAAGGTAAGTGAGGAGGAAGAAAATGCTAACATTTTTCAATGTTTATTACCTGAACTTCCAAGTTACTTCAAGAAAATCACAAATCTCTAAAATTAAAGGTAAACAGAGTCCAAAAAATGTATTTTTACTTATGTAAGCCAGATACACAATTATATTGGAAATAGTTGTCTCTGCAACTCCAGTTTTTGTCATTCTTCTAGTGTTTGAATTCTATGTGATCTTGCAGAAGACCTGATGAATTCTATGGTCCTATTCCTATCGTCTTGAGTATTGTGCTCAAGAACTGATGGAGTGTAATAAAATGAATTTCATAGCCAAATTCTGTCTACCTAGCAAAGTAGAAGAAAATAGCATTATCTCTAAACTACATAATTTTAATGGTGTAACCTCTTAACCGATAAACATGGAACAGGAATCTGGAGATATTGATTGCATTGATAAAAACTTAACATCCTATTTCCTGAATTTCAATTCTCTTGGTTCTTAGTTCTTTCTTTCCCTCCGTGTGTGTGTGTCTCTCTCTCTCTCTCTTTCTCTTTCTCTCTCTCTGTATTCTCTTTGCTTTTCTCTCTCTATCCTCTCTGGTATTGCTATTCTATTGAGTAAAAACTACATAAGCATAGAGTTTGGCATAATTTACTTGACAACCACTTACATAACACTTACTATGTCCCACTATTCTAAATGTTTAAAAAATTAATTTATTTAAACCAGCATAATCCTCACAACAACTCTATAAAGTAGGGATGACTTTTTTTTTTTAAAGATTTGTTTATTTGAGAGAGAGAGAGCACGAGAGAGAGCATGAAGTGGAGAGAGGAGCAGGGGGAGAGAATCTTCAGGCAGATTCCCCACTGAGTATAGAGCCAGACATGGGGCTCAATCTCATGACCCAGGAGATCACGACCTGAGATGAAACAAAGAGGCAGATGCTTAACCCACTGAGCCACGCATGTGTCCCTGAAGTAGGGATTATTATAATCGTCATTTTAGAAATGATGAAACTGAAGATCTAAGAAATTAAATCAAGGTCAATAAGGTAGTGAGATATTAGGGATCCAATTCAGGTGTGTCAGCTTTTAGGGCCACTGCTATTTTCATTATGCAGTGAAACTTTTTAAATAAGCTGATAAGTATAAATAGGGTCATGAAGTTATATTGTAGACAGTTCCCTAGGGGAATAATTCTAAGTCACTGTTTAAAATAAGTCAATAATTCTACTATTGTTTGTTGATTTATTCTGTGGATCTAGAGTCTTGTCAAAGAAAATCCAACCCAACTTTATAACCATTATTAAGTATTGATTAATGTAAATTTCAGTAATAACTTGTTTATTAAATCTTTACTACCAGCTTAATATATTCTGCATTTTATCTGAGCTTCCTCCATTAATATTCATAACAATCCAATGAGGTAAGCACTATTGTTATCCCAATATTCCAAATTAGAAGGTCAGGCTCAGAGAAGTATATAACTTCCTATATTCCATTGCTACTTAATGGCTCAGTCATGGGTTGAATTGGACCTAATTTATTCCAGAGTCCAAACAATTAACTTCAGGACTTGTAATTTGTTTATTTATTTATTTTTTTAAAGATTTTATTTATTTAACAGAGACAGCCAGCGAGAGAGGGAACACAAGCAGGGGGAGCGGGAGAGGAAGAAGCAGGNAGATTTTATTTATTTAACAGAGACAGCCAGAGAGAGAGGGAACACAAGCAGGGGGAGCGGGAGAGGAAGAAGCAGGCTTCTAGCGGAGGAGCCTGATGTGGGGCTCGATCCCAGAACGCTGGGATCATGCCCTGAGCCAAAGGCAGACGCTTAACGACTGTGCCACCCAGGCGCCCCAGGACTTGTAATTTGTGATAACACTTAGAACTGTAGTAAAACAGTTCATAACTGACTTCAGATTTTATTCTACATACCAGAGAACTGGGTATGCTTTCATGTCTTCCTAGCTATGATTATAATCATGTTCAACTCTTGCTTTCTTCTTGTNTACTGACTTCAGATTTTATTCTACATACCTAACATGAGAGAACTGGGTATGCTTTCATGTCTTCCTAGCTATGATTATAATCATGTTCAACTCTTGCTTTCTTCTTGTCACCTTATTGTCCCAAGGTTTGCACATACCCAAGGGATATATTTAAATAGTGAAGATGACAGAGTAATTCCTAAAAACCTTTTATATTTCATGGTAATAATCTTGCCTTTTTCCTCCCTTGTATTCCTATATCCAGAACACTGCCTGACTTTCGTGGATATAAGGTAAGAATTTATTCCTGTTTACCTTAGGTGACTCTTGCCTGCATAGTCACAGATTTCCACCTTTTCTTCAAACCCTGTCTCTATCCCTGCTGTTCAGTCCTTGTCTCTATCAGACCTTTCCTGTTCATCTGGACTTGCTTTTCAGCACCTTCTCTGTTGCCATCACAAGGGGACATGTAAACACTGGCGGTAAACACTCAGTGGCTTTCTGAAAACTATCATTTATTTTTTATTCCTTTAATCACAGGTTTTGACATACTTGGTGATCAAAGTACGGCTGTTTCTAGTTTTACCTTTTTTTGTATATGATATACAAAGCATCTTCCATGGATACTAGCACATAGTAGGCATTCGATAAAAAATTTCTACAGGATTGAGAGTGTTACTGAAACAGGGGTGGAAGCTGGTGTCCTCATTTCTGTATCTAGTTCCATGTTTGGACATGGGGGAATCTCAGTAAATATAAATCTTATTAATTAATGAAATGATCTTTAAACTCTCGACAATTTCTTTTCTATGGTACTATCCATTATTTATTTATTAATGCATTTCATACTTTTTTTAAAAAAGATTTTATTTTTAAGTAATCTCTACATTCAACGTGGGGCTCGAATTTACAACCCCTGAGATTAAGAGTTGTACACTCTACCGACCGAGTCAGGCAATCACTCCAACGCATTTCATACTTCTTAGTAATCTAAATTGTTTTAGTCTCATCCTAGGGTGTTCCTATCATTAAAGGACTTCCAAGTCATTAGCAAAGATCTGTACTGATAGGGCTTTTCTTCTTTTATCTACCTTCAGAAACATAAAAAATATATAAACTGTATTTGGATTTGTTTTTCTAATGGCAACCAGAAATAACCGAAAAGTTTCTTTTAAATTAACAAAACAGTGGCACCTGGCTGCCTCAGTCAGAACAGCATGCAGCTCCTGATTACAGGGTCATGAGTTTGAGCCCCACATGTGGTGTAGAGTTTACTTAAAATTAAAAAAAAAAATTAACAATACATATCAAGACGGTAAGAGCCGCACTTAAATTTTGGGGAGATACTTTACAGTTAGGTTGGAATATTTGTACAGAAGCAAAATGTTACATTACTGTGTTTTCTCTAATAGTGGAGTCACTTGTGTCTGTGAAGAGAATTTGCAAGATGAAGATATGGTGACTGAATTGACAAGAACTAAAGAACACACTCCAAATACAAACAAATGGGAAGAATTCTGAGCAGGAAGTAGGAAGACCTGTGGTCTCAGTTTTACCACTAATTAGCAGTTCGCTATTGAAGCCATTTTACTCATTTCCACTCAAATATCATTAAAAAAAAAAAAACAGTGAGAAGCCAGTGACACAAATTATTCTAAAAATGTATTCAGGTCTATTGGTAGCACACACTGAGATATTGTGGAATTAGGTTTTGTGTGTGTGCAAAATTGTGTTACTCATTTCAATCCCTGAGAAAACCCAATCCATATTATCTGTTCACACAAAGGATGAGTTTAGTCATTGCTTGAGCTTGTGGTATTTGCCTAGAGATTCTGGACTTTCAGCAGATGTAACTGGAGGTTTGAACAACTGGCCTAATTTCACAGAATCTCACAGTCTTCTTAAGTACAAATTGGGGAGATTCATGTTTACTTACCTGTTAAAGTATTACATGGATTAGTTAACAGAGGAAGGGCACATATTTTGGAGTCCCACAGTTTCTATTCTTTCTTCATGTTGTCTTGTTTTAGATTATTTCTATCTTGAAAGGGATATTTGCTTTATATTTGCCAAGGCTGCTTATTTCACCATCTTTTTTTTTTTTATTACCTTAATACTTCGGAAGGTCCAATTTACCCAGTGAATAGCCAGCACACTCACCCTCCTACTGTTTTATTACTTTAGAAATAAAAGTTTATTAAACAGCTTTAATATTCATTCTGAACACCTCTAATAGTTACTTCTTTTTAAGTTTATTCCTTTTGTTGATTTAAACCAACTCAAAGAGATTACAGGACAATTTTGAATTTTCCCTTAGCCCTGTTATGAACATATGTAAAATGCCATGATAAGCTAGTAATTGAAGTAAAATGGGCAATTAGAGCAATCCTGATGAGCTTTGGTGATAGTTTGTATTGACTAAAGAGCACCCAAGGTTAAGTAGTTCTCTAGCAAGGAGACAAATAATCTAGTGTTTGAGACCACAGGTTCTATGATCACGTAGAGCCTCTTTCCAAATTGGGTTTATTCTTTTTTCTCTGTATGATCTTGGGTAAAGGTCACTACTGTTCTAGGCAAGGCTCTTTATATGTAATATTTAGATACTAATAATTTTCTGCGTATAGATGTTGAAAACATTAAATTAAATATCATAAGAATGAAGAATAATGTTTAATGCATAGGAGATTAACAATAATTTTAAGCAACTATTATCATTATATTATTATTGTTTTAGTTGCATCCTTCTAAGAAATTTTCAATGATAAGTTGTAAAAGATTTGAAGCTGAAAGTGATGCCCTTATATTTTATGGTATCAAATGGCATCCTAGGAAACCTCAACTTTATAAATTATCTGGGTCTCTTCTGTAATAGTTTCAAGTGTCTAATCCAAAAAAGAGATAGCACCTGGCGTAGAATTACAGCCACTAATACCCTAGAGCTCCACCTGAGGATGTTGATCTCAATTATACAGAACAGACTTTTTTGTATACTAGTTTCCTACTATGTTGTTTTGTACCTGTGAGTATTTTCTGACTTACCAGAAACTGAGCATGGAAAACAAGTGGAAAATACACATTATAACTTCTCCCCATGTTTTCTTTATTTTTGTAAAGCCAGAAAAAAAATTTGCTTTGTACATTTAAAGATTTATTATCTTTAAATTAAAAGCATAGGCACTTTCAACTTAATAGCAGGCAGACAAATATATCTGACATTTTACAATGTGTCCTGTACAATATGTAGAATAATGATAAGTTCCAAATGGTACCTAAATATTTTCAACTGGACTGAGAGTGTTTGAGATTTGTACAACCATTGTCTAATAATTATTCAGTATATATAAATTATCTTACATTCCTCTGTGTTGTGTTGTTCTATGTGGTATGTCATGGCACACTGATCTACACTGCTTTATTTATAATTCAAATCCAAAATCTCCATAAACCAAAACATTCTACATAATTATTCAGCAAATTCATTTGATGGCAAAGATGAAATGAAGGATGTGAGGTTCTTTGTAGTCCTTATTTTACCTGCTTAGTGTAGCTTTTTTATGTTTCACTGCGGCAATATTATGAGGTTTAATTATGGAGTGCGGTCATAGATGCTACTGGAAATATTATGTAATACACAGTATATGCATTATATTTCCTTTCTAAAATCTGAAGGATTCTGATACCTGTAACACAACTTGCTCTAAGTATTTTGGTAAAAAAATGGTGTTTCAGGCCTCTACCAAGGATCATACTATGATAACTAAACTTTAGAGGATTAAATAAGAGAAGTAACTACCATCATTTAAATGACAAGAATTTCAAAGCTGACCTCTTTGCTTGTATGTCCCATATTTCTGCCCCCCAAATAATCTGTTTTGTTCAACAAGACTCAATTCTACTTAGGCAAATGTATTAAACTGACCCAAAGTTGTTTATACTCACACCAGTCCCTCCCTGATCAAACCAGTGTAAATTTTCCTTTCCATAGTCAACAGCATCTAGTACTTCTCCAAGAAGGCTGTCAATTTTTCCATAAAACAAAACTGTCACTCTTCTTTCTCTCACATGTCAAGATAAAGTCCACAAGGTATTGCTTACTCAAAAAAGTTGAAATTACATTCCCTCTCCCCCTGACTATTTGTCTTGCTCTTGCTTTTTTGGGGCACATGGATATTCCATGTGCCAAAGGAAGTGATAGATAAAACTATGAATGATGTGTGTAAACATCATACTTGTCATAAACATCTATCATCATCTTCTCAGGAATAAAACAACATATATTAATTCCATCAGGAATTTATTCCCAAATAAATTGTGTTTGCAGTGAGGACTGTTGTTGTGTCAGTTATTTTTAACCTTTCTGGTACCCAATCTTCTATGACCTTTATTATTGTCATATGAGTCACCACTGAGCTATATTTGATGTTATGTGTTAATACAGCCCCAGACTGGCATGAGCCTCTACAGCTGTACATGGAGTAGGCTAAGTTAGCATAGACTTCAGTGGATAAATTGCAAGCTACTGATGTAAGATGAAAGCAACAATAGGATGTTTCCAACAACAGAAAATTAGTTAAATAAATAAATTACGGTAAATCCTTATGATGTAGCAATGTACAACTGTTAACAACTATAATGCAAAATGCAATATATTTAAAGATGGACAATTATCAGAGAAATTTCTTATTTTTTTAAAAGATTTTGTTTATTTATTTGAGAGAGAGAGGGAATGAGCAGGAGTAGGGAGGAAGGGGAAGAGGCAGAGGGAGAAGCAGACTCCCTGCTCTGAAAGAAGCCTGACTCAGGGCTGGTTCCCGAAGAAGCCCCAACTTGGGGCTCGATCCCAGGACCCTGAGATCATAACCTGAGCTGAAGGCAGATGCTTAACCGACTGAACCACTCAGGTGCTCCATCAGAGAAACTTAAAAAGAGTTTAAAAGCAATATGGAAGTATGATGCCAACTCACTACACATAAAAACATACATATATATGCAAATGATATATAATAATTTTTGAAGAAAGGACCATGAAATCATTTGACTCTAAAACATTTGTAGTAATAGTTCCAATGGAGGTGAGTTACTAGTGATTTTCATTTCCATTTATTTGCCTTTTTCCATGAGCAGGGTTTCAGGTCCTTAGCATTCTTGAGAACATGTGGTATTCTTACTTATTTCTTTTGCCCATTTTCCTATGTTTTTTCTTAGAGATTCATCAGAATTCTTCACATTTTGGGTACTAATTAATGGTCAATAATATATGTTGCAACTATAGTCCCCATTTCATGGCTTGCCTTTTCGTCCTTACTTTATTTTCCTTCATTTCATTTGCTACCTGTCATGATCCTAAGTTTCTTCTTTTATTTTACAAAGTTCTTTATTTTAAATTAGTCAAATTGATCATTGTATAAATGTTCTATTTTATGCTTCATAATCATATATATTAAACATATATGTATATGATACATGTGGATAGATAGATTGATAGATCAATAGACAGATAATCAACTGTCCATGTCTATTCTTCCCCATGGATCATCAATAGCAAATCTATCATTTATGACTGTCCATATATATGTGGACCTTTTACTTGGACCTCTTTAATTCACTTTATCTATTTTTGTCTAAACATTAAGTAAGGCAAATAGTCCTTCTAGTTCTGATTCTTTAGGGATGTTTGGTGTTTCTAGCTCTTTCTCTTCCATACAAATTTAGAATCCTTTTCTGAAATCCTCTCACCTATTCATCAAAAAGCATGTTAAGATTCCTACTGGAATAACATTGAATCTATAGGTTAATTTAGGATGAATTAAAACATTTAGAGTATTAAGCCTTTGATTAATTGAAAATAATATATATCTTCATCAATGTAGATCTTCTCTTACATATTTTAATAAAAATTACAATAGTCTCTATAATATCTTGAACATATTTAGATTTATTTCTAGTTACTTTGCCTTTTTGCTACAATTTTAAATGGTATGTTTGAAATTTCATTTTCTAAATGTTTGTTGTTGATATGATATGTAATTGAATTTCATAAATTACTTTCATACCCATCAAACTGTTAGTTTTAGCTGTTTACCCATAGTTTCTTCTGAATTTTCTACACATATCATATCATCTATAAATAATGACAGCTTTTATTCTTTTTCTATTTTTTTATAGCTTTGTTTCTTATTCTTGCTTTATTGGACTGGCTTGAGCATCCTGTATGGTACAGAATAGAATAGTGTTAGTGGGTGTCATCATCTTTTTCCAGAATTTGAAGAAAATGCTCCCAGAATTTATACTTAATTATTGTAATTTCAGTAGGTTTTCCATAAATAGCTTTTAGGTAGGTTAGAGAAGTCTCTCTTCTTCAGAGATTCCTAAGAATTCTATTTTTTTAATTTTCATTTTTTATCAAGAATGTAAGCTCCTAGAAGTTAGGAATTTTCAATTTTCTATTTTGTCCATTGGTTTATCTCAGTGCTTAGAAGAGTGGCATATAGTAAATGACCAAAAAAAAAATAGTTTGTTGTTAACCTGGAAGTTGAATTTTATACACTTTTTTTCTGCATTTATTTTGATAATCATACAGTTTTTCATATTAATCTGCTAATATACTGAATTACACTAATACATTTTCTAATGCTAAGCAAGTCTTGCCTTTCTAAATTTTTCTACAGTGTAGCAGATGCTAAGACGTATGACAGACATTTCTGTGGCTATACAAATTCTGTAGCAAAATATTTTCTTATGATCAAGGAGAATATGGCATCAAGCTAAGATTATCATCTTAGGATATAATTATATCCTACATGATTTTCACTTTTTCTCCTCAGTTCTCAATGCTGAAAGAAGATGGGGCAGTATGTTACTATAACAAAATAAAAATGTATTCACCACTTTCTAAATATTTTTTTTCTAAATTAATGTGTGAATAGATGGGCTTATAGGATAAAGTTCAAAACTGTAATTTCATTAATCAGCATGCTAGAACTAGGTGTGACACACATCAGCTATGCAATTCCTGTGGGAAAGTCGATGATAAAGTTTAGCTAACAAGGTGGGGGTGCCTGGGTGGCTCTGTCAGTTAAGCAAGTGACTTTTGATTTCAGCTCAGGTCATGATCTCAAGGTCTTGGGATCAAGCCCCACATGGGGCCTCACATCAAGCCCCCCCATCAAGCCCTTAGTAAGTCCCTCATTGAGACCCATGTGGAGCCCTGTGTGGGGCTCTGTGTTCAGTGGGAAGTCTGCTTGAGGATTCTCTCTGTCCCTCTGCCTCTGCCCCTTCCTCTGCTCGCTTGCACATACTCTCTCTCTCAATAAATAAATAAATTTCAAAAAAAAATTAGCTAACAAGATGTGTACTACAGCAACTTTAAGTTATATTTTCAGTTCCAGCCTTGTTGATTCCTCTGAATAAAGTATTAGAAAAATTAAAAACCCTAATTTATTCTTCTTGTTAATAATTTTGTTGTGCACTTTTCTCGCTCAAAACCTGAGATTGTACATTGTCTTGTTGTTTGAGACTTCACACGAAATATTCTTCTGATAAACTATGTGGTGCTCCCCATGTCTAATCATTTCTTAGAACAGTGACTGAATTGTTTTTCCATTGAATACTCCTCTGCTTTGTTATGTTCTTGCATTTATGAATAGAAACCAGGCCTTTCCCTTGCTCTGCAACTCCTAGAGATGACTTTAATGATAGAGATTCATACCAGCACATGTATTTAACATTAACCTTGGCTAATTACAAAAGGAAGAATAAAACTAGAGTGCACATTGCATCCCTTTTTCCTAAATGTTATATAAAACCCAGTCTGTGGCAGATGCAAATAACCCTTGTGTAATTTCTTTGGCCCTGATTAAAATTTGTAACCTAATTTTAATTTTTATAATAACTATCATATCTGTTTGACAAAATGTTCTTTAGAGATATTATAAATCAGGGCAATCCTAGACACAGACAACATATCTAACTGGGCAACATATTTCTTTCACCCATTCATCACTAATACCCCTATTACTTTTTCATGTTCTCATCCCTGAGTCTTCACCACTGCCCTCTGTCTGGATCCAGCTCTCCTGCTTCTCCCATATTCCTGGCAAAGCCTGATTATGTTTTTCCATTCATAGTTGTATATGATGATTTTATTTGATATAATTTTTCTTGGAGGTGTTTGCATTTTAGTAGAGGCGAAAATTATGTGTGCCCAATATTTCCTCTTTTCACCAGAATGTTGGCTGTTTAAAAGACTATTTCAAGACACATGAAGCATTCCGTACTCCCTGGTCACCAGTAAGGAGCTTGGAGGGGTAAAGTGCAGAAACAGATAGTATCCTGTAAAAGTATTTTCAAGCTGAACTGCAATGACAAGGAAATTTTTGAGATATCTTGTTTGAAAGGTAGGAAGACTAATGATGTGAGATCTTTACAATATTTCATTGTCAGTTTCATTTGTAATGACACCAAATATAATTTATTTGTCTCCTCTCTAGGAGCAACATCATTTAGGCAAAACTGCTTTCACACTGATAATCAGATATTTCTCCCTGAACAATATTCCCAAGGGTGGTGATATAGCATATGTAGTTGGCTCAGTAATATTGATCAAGGAAGGAGGTGGGGCAAAGTGTTGATTGATTTTTTAAATATTTTTCTTTTGATATCCCCTCTCCTAAAACACCTTGCTTAAGATTTTATCAAGCCCCCCAATGGTTTCAGCCATGGTCTAAAAAATAAAGTGAATATTTCTGTGTAAATTGCAGTTGTTGGATAGTTGCTGCCAATTGTGCATCCTAAATGTCTTCTGAGCCTGCATTCACAGTATAGAAGAGTACCATGATCAACTACTAATGTCTACCATAGATGCAAGAAGGGATACAGGGCAGTTAATGTGTCAAATTACTACTGGCTCTGCTGGATGATAGGTGATTACCAGATGGGATTATAATCTGGTGATTTGGGGGACATGGTCTTTGGTCTTTATTGTTAACAAATTATAAGAAATTGCAATGCTAAAAAAAAAAAAGAAAGAAATTGCAATGATTTTAAAACTAATTATTTCTTTTATTTGCAAGGTTTGTCTTGGCCACAAAACTGTATCACCTATTCCAGCTATGTAAGTGTGGAAGTGCTCCTGAGGATTAAGGAACAGAAAGAGTGCATGAAGACCAATTTGTTTTGTATTTGATAAAATGAATCTGGCAAAATCACAAAGTGGATGTTATAAAATCAAATAATACTTTGTTATATTTCTGTTTATCAGTGCAGGTCTCCATGCTTCCAAACCACTTCTCCACTAGATATTTTAAAATTTTAATCCCCATAATGATCTACTGAGATATAGAAGGGGGCGCTAGTACTCCTACTTTATGCAGCATGAAACTGGATACACAGCAAATCACTGATTGATCAGGGATAAGAATTCAGGGATCCAACCTTAAAACATAATGATATTTCTGTTAAACTACTTTAACATCTATTAAACCATGCAAAGAAGGAGGAGTAATGAATGTGAGAGCCACTTACATGTCAAACACTATACTACCAGCTTCATAATAATTATCTCCTTTAATTATCATCTTAACTCTCTGAGGTTACTGAAAATTATTTTTATGTTATGAATTTTATGAATAAGGACACTCACTAAGATTCAGAAAGGTTAATTAGCTCACCCAATGAATACAACTGTATATAGTAAAGCTAGCATGCAACATTAGGGGTGGCTAATGCCAAAAACTACTACTTTTCAAATATATTATCTAATCTTCAATAGATCCATTACCAGCAAACTTTACCCCTTTCCTAAGTGGGCTATCTGTTTGACTTCTCTTTTACTTCTCTTTAGAGCTTCTCTCTGCCAAGTATTACCTATATGCTGGCATTGGCAACCACGATAGTAACTATTCTTCGTTAGGGGCTGAGGTGGCACTTTGCCCATGAGTCACATCTTGTTCAACACTTTGTGAGATGCTACATTTAAAATTATAAATACCTCCTCCAGAGTCTAAAAAATAAGAGTAGATTTTCTATAACTAAGAACATTATGGAATTTTAATTTCACTTACTGTAAAATATAATTCAAGGAAGGTTATACATTTAAAGTGTCAGACAAGATGCCAGACACATAGTAATTTTTTTTTCCTCTTTCCTTTGATTCTCCACCTGCCTTTTAGGGTTTCTAACCAATAAGTTCTATCCATTATTTACTATTTTTACTGGGTTTTTTTTTTTTTTTTACTGTTATCTGAACAAAAATAGAAACCTAGCTTCACGTATTCCATATTAAGAAGTCACTGCATAATGGGGCGCCTGGGTGGCACAGCGGTTAAGCGTCTGCCTTCGGCTCAGGGCGTGATCCCAGCATTATGGGNTTACTGTTATCTGAACAAAAATAGAAACCTAGCTTCACGTATTCCATATTAAGAAGTCACTGCATAAATTCCCTTAGTAATAAGCAAATTGTCTGATAAATTTGATCTTGAAATTCTCCTAACCATACTTTTTAGATAATGTATAATGCTAGTACCTTTTCATAAAAATAGAAATTTGACATTTTTGGAAAATATTCAGTACAGCCTTGATGAGAAACTCTACCTAAAAGATATGAATCTTACTTCTGATTTACATCTCTAACTCAATCTTTGAGACTCATTCCATTATGGTTCTGCAAATGTGACTGGAATACTAACTTTGAATAGCAATCTTGGAAAGCTTCTGAAGACCAGTTTTTGCCACCTCTTTAGTGAAAGCATTTCTCAGAGCTGCCCCTCATTTTTGGAATATGGCTTTGTTTTAACATGTTCACAAATTTCTCACATTTAAAGGCCTTCTCAAACATACCTCTGTTTTTCTGATACCCTTCTGAATCAATTTAGCGCAATGACCATTCCTTCTAAATACAAACTTAGTAATCTGTACCATACATTGTACCACTTAGTTCTTTCTAATTACTCCATGGGGGTTATTGCCTCCCTCTAACTAGATGTATATTTCTTGGGTGTTCCCTAAAAGCTAAGGATAAGCCTAGTATCAGAACTATTACACGGCCCCTTGAAGTATTTGTTTTATGGTAATTAAACTAGAGTCATTGGGAAAAATTATAATGCAAAAGGGAATTTTCCTCTCTAGTATATGCCTTTTAGCTCCAACTTGACCAAGAAGAATTAATTTGATCTTTTGTACCAGTTATTATCAACTGGTGGTAAACTGTTACGTTGAAGAGTATTTAGAGACTCTATCAGTGTTCAGGAAGTAATGATTAATCAGCAATCCCTTCCCTAAACACAGGAAGTAGGGGGGGTAAGTTCTGGAACACATGGACACCATTTCATTATTATTACTGCCATTTGTTCTTTATTTTCTGAGTTATTTTTATATTTTTCATACCAGTTTTTATATAAGGAGGTTAAAATTATTAACTAAAGGAATGAAATAATAAAAAAGCAAACATAAGCAAATATTTCCAAGCAAATCATCAATAGTTAAATCTGAATAATTACTTCCAAAAAATATGCATCTGTTATAGCCAGAGTCAGAGGCCAGTAAAATAAGAATCCATAGAAGTATGATTTAACTACTGATACCAGTTTTTCCCTTCTATACATGAAGATGATAATACCAGGCATTTTGAGATGCCGTAGAGAATAAAATCTTCTTTTGTACCCAGTTTATAATCTGTTTTTTTTTCCCCACAAAATAATGAATTATTGAGACATTTCACGCCGTTATGTATAAAAAGTCTGGGTCATTAATTCATAGGAACTTATACCATGTAATATGGCATCATCTCACTATGGGAGGGGCATTTGCACACACATTTCCCTCTCTATTACCCTCTACTTTGCTTCTACTGGGAATCCTTCTTTGTTTAATCCAGTATGGCTTCAGGCATCTCCAGTAATCACAGAAATCACTAGTACATGACAGTATATATATACTGGAATTTACTGATCTAGCTCTAACTCTTTCATTACTAACATATTCTACTTTCCTTTATTTTACATTCTATCCTCCCCTCCCCATTATCTGTGACTTCAGTGAGCACATAAACTGCACTCTAGAGTTCTTTTCATAGTAATTATTATCAAGTAAATGGAGAATTCTCCCATATGTATGCAATTTTCCCCAAAATGAATGGGAGTAAACACGCAGATCTGGAAAATAGAAAAAACTATGGATCAGAATCTTGCTTATTATTCAGAATTCAACTTGTTACCACTTCTTACAAGAAGACTTTCTTGATCTTCACCAATTTCTCCTGAGTTGTGCTATTTTCTGCTCTTGGATGCTTTCAGTAAGACTCTATGCTTACCTGAATCAGCATATACAAAGTATTTTATGTTTATTAGCTTATGGGTTAGCTCTGAGTTAGATCTGAGTTAACTCTGAGTATTTTCTGTAGGGAAAAAAAAACTCATTCATTTTTTAATTCCCAGTTTCTCTCACATTACCTGGAATATGGTAGGCCCTGTCTTTATGGTTATGGAATAATGTTGTACCCATGGTCAAAATGAGAGATACTTTTGGTAGAATAATAAGTAAACAAGTAATAAATTTTTGTATCACTGAAATAATCTTATTTCAAGATTCATTTTTGTTTTAACATTGGATTTATATCAATTCTCTATAAACCAGCACTTCCATTTTTATAACGATAATAAATTTTTTATGACCACAGAACTACTTTGCACTACTGGAATGCTTCTTCTTTATAAAGCCCTAAGTGTTTTACAGCCCATGACATAGCACTCTAGTTGCAATGTTTTGAGGGGCAATAACTTACTAACAATTCCTTATAGCTTATTAGCATCTGGCATATAATACTGTAGTGAAGAAGATCTGTGAGACCGGGTAAACCAACAACCTCTTCTAACAAATGAGCCTAGGAAACCCCAGAGAAGTGATATGATCTGCTAAGCTCTAATTATGGTGTTGAGGCCAAAACTTATATTTAGATCTAAAAGATGGTCCATGAATCTCTAACTGCCTGCTATTCCTCCACCTGTATTTGAGGGAAATGATTATGGTCAGAAGATTTCCATAAAGTAGAATTGCCAATGACATGAAATCTACTTCCCTGTCTACACAATGCACCAGGGAGTGGCCTGTTAGCCAAAGGCAGGATTGGTAAATTAAGTAGTTCCATGCCTATGAGATGTATTGCTTCAAGACTGTTCAGATTAGCGGAAAATCAGATTGGCAGCTAAAAAATTCACCTAATCCTACTTTCTCTTATACAGTGTTAATGGACAACACACAAGGAGGGTGCCATGGAAAGAGAATATGAAATATTACTCAGCCATCAGAAAGGATGAATACTCACCATTTACATCAACATGGATGGAACTGGAGAGGATGATGCTAACTGAAATAAGTCAAGCAGAGAAAGACAGTTATCATATGGTTTCACTCATATGTGGAACATAAGGAATAGCACAGTGGAACACAGGGAAAGGGAGGGAAAACTGAATGGGAAGAAATCACAGAGGGAGACAAACCGTGAGAGACTCTAAACTCCAGGAACCAAACTGAGGGTTATAAGAGCGAGGGGGTGGAGGGATGGGTAACTGGGGGATGGGTATTAAGAAGGGCATGTGTGGGGATGAGCACTGGGTGTTACATGCAACTAATGAATTGCTGAACACTACATCAAAAACTAATGATGCAGTATAAGCTGGCTAATTGAACATAATAATAAAAAAAGTGTACAGTGTTTAGAGTTATTTAAAGGTATGGAGGGAAAGAGAGAGAATGAGTGAGTGTGCACTAATAAATATACTAATATCAGTATTCCCAGCTTAATTACTCTTCAATTAAATCACAGGACTCATGAATAGCTACTATCAACTAACCTACCTTTTAACATGTGTCAAAATTTAAATGATGATATCTGTATCTCAAAGTAATATAAGAAGATAGATTTCAAAGTGAAACGATTGTAAAATCAAAGATGACTTTACATGAACTCTATTTTCTAGAATCCTTAAGTTGTTATCTGTATGCTTTATATATCTTTATGGTACTCCTCTAATTAATTGTCTCAGAGTTGTTTTTGGATTTTGTTTATAGCTAGGATTTTTTTGAAGTTTTATTAAAATATTTCCATATATGTTGGGGAATTTAGAATCACAGATGTATTTGAAAACCATTTGGCTTTCCTTGTTTCAGTTATCTGTCAGTATTCTTATACTCTTGAAGATTGTCAAATTCTGATTTGTTTCTCCCCAGGTCTGAGTTTGGTTTCATCTTCATCCATTTTGGATTCAAATGTTCTTCCATCAGACAGATCTTTCTGTGTCCAATGGTATGAATGAGAGTTCACAGAGTGTGAAGACAGAGTCCCAGAACTCTTGTGACACAATCTGAGATTGGTCTGATCTGTGGAAAGAATATTCTCCTCCTTTTGTGAATTTCCAGTTTCATTTCTGTGGCTTATGATACATAGTTAGGACCTGGAAACCTTCAAAAAAAAGCCTCATGATTGACTATAAGCAATAGCTCAAAGAACACATTTTATGCAGCTCTTTTCTTATGTTTGTTTCAGTTTTCATGGAAGTTATATGTTTCCCGGGGTTCAGAAATTACTTTAAGACCTGGTTTCACTAAAATAAGAGCAAAACATCTATTTTTCTGTGAAAATCTATCTTGAATTGAAAAATCATTTTGTTATTTTACTTAATTTTTTTTTATAAAAGAAAATACTTGACTTGGCTTTAATACAAGCTTTTTGTAGAAAAAAGTGCTAAATATTTTATACCTAACAATATGCTCTTTATTTAACTAAGATTTATTGCTTACTATGTGCCAGACACTGTTGTAAATTCTTTGAAATATTTATTCAATGCACACAATAAATCAATGAAGTAGGGATTATTATTATCTCTCTTTTTACACCTGAGAAAATGGTTAAGTAAATACGTATGGTTACTGAGGTCCTATATATGTATACTATTTGAATTTACTTTGTGGAAAACCTCTGATTTAAAAAAAATGAAATATTTGAAAAAGATCCTTTGGCAAATGGTTGCAAAAATAAGTGTTCCCTGTGAGTTTGATGATTCTGTCATATTGTTGAGGAATTCTTAGCACATCATAAGTACTCTTCCTCTATTTTTTTTAAAGATTTATTTACTTATTTGAGAAAGTGAATGTGAGTGGGGTGGGGAAGGGGCAGAGGGAGACAGAGAGAACCTTAAACAGATGCCCCACTGAGCACGGAGCCCAATTTGGGGCTTAATCCCAGGACTTGAAGATTATAACCTCAGACAAAACCAAGACGCTCAACCTTCTGAGACACCCACATGCCCCACTCTTCCATTATTTCCTAATTGAAGTTTATAGTTCAATATAGAGTTATTTTATTTAGTAATAATGGGGAAAAGTAGAATTTATCTTACTGCTACGTGGTGAACATGGGGTGTTTCTCTTATATGGAATGCACAAATCTTATGTTCACAGCAAGAAAAAGATGATTATAATTCACTTCATAAAAGAATACCTCCTAGATAAGCATCCATCACAACAAGGGGAAACTGAGAAAAGACTACTAAATAATTGATGTGTCAAAGATGAAATTGTAATGGAATTTATAAAACATTTAGAAGTGAAAGAGAAAAAAACACTTCAAATAGACCTTTTAGATTTTACTAAGAAATATTTAGGTGATTTCTAACCTTAGAAGCATACAACAGAAAAGATAATAAGTTAACAATAATGACATATATATTCAAGCAAAAACAAAACCAGAGATCAAATGCCACGGAAAATTCTAAAAATATACAGAAACAGAAATTTAAAAGTAAAAATTAATGACTTGAGAAACAATGAAATCCAGTGAGGATCAACCAAAACCTGGAGACTTATAAAAGAAAATGATCTGTGATTGATTAAAAAAGACATGGCATTTAAATATAAAAACACCACCCCCCACCAAAGGCAGAGAGAACATACATTCATATACAATAGAGATCAGAGTATCATAGGAGAATATTCTAAATAAATGTATGTAAATATATTTGAAAACCAGATGAAATAGACAATTTAAAAGAAAAATAAAACTTGCCAAAATTTTCTCAAGAAGACATTAAGCTGAAGTGAACTTATATTCACCAAGGAAATCAAATTAGGGAAAAAAAAAATTACACAAAATAAACTAACCAAGTCCTGAGAATCTTCAGTCAAGTTTGACCAAATTTCAAGGAATCATTAACCTCTTATTTATGCAAATCTTTCCAAAAAAATCGAAAAAAAAAATCTTCCTATATAGCACCTTAAGGGGCTTTTTTAAGTGTAATGGAAAGATTAGAAAGAACAGAAAGAGAAAGGAAAATCAGAAGTCATGCTCGCTAGTGCAAATATTTGCAAAATTTGTAAGCCAAATAATAGTAAAGTCAAGTAAGGTATAAAGTATATTTAAATTTTAAAAAGTATTATAGGCATGCAAATATATTTAAAGTAAATCTATCTGTTAATATACTTCAATGCCTTACGAAAGAAGAAAACCTATAATCATCTTAATAAGTGCAGAAAAAACACTGGATGTAGTTCAGTGTCCATCATGTTAAAACTTAGAAAAAAAATTAAGATCATTTCTTATAATAATAAATGTTTTTTCTAACCTGTGACATAGACAATATTAGTGAAATATTGGATACTTTTATTAAAAGTCAGAACATATATGTCCACTATTCCACTTATATTTTTTATCGCACTAAAATTCTGATCAGAGCAATAAAACCAGAATCTCTATCAGTGATAAAGTGCCAAGTTTAGTAGAAATTATGATTGTCTATATAAAATCTCAGGAGAACATAAAGACAAATGGTTAGATTTAATAAGATGCAAGATTTACATTAAAAAAATAGATTTTCAGGGCATGTGGGTGGCTCAGTTGGTTAAGCATCTGCTTTCAGCTCAGGTCATGATCCAGGGGTCCTGGGATCATGTCCTATGTCAGGATCCCTGCTCAGCAGGGAGTCTGCTCTCACTCTGCCCTCCCCCCCCACTCATGTTTGCTGTCTCTCTTTATCTCTCTCAAAAACAAATGAATAATTTTTAAAAAATATAGATTTTCTATATATCCAAAAATTTTAAAAAACTAGAAAAAGTAATAATAATTGCAAACCTACAGTGAAGATTCTATTCACAATAGAAATGACATTTAAAATTATCTAGGCTTAAATCTTAAAAATACATGTTAAGACTTCTATGGAGATTATATAATTCAGGTAAAAATGACAAACTACAAATTGTCTAATCATGCTCACATATGGGAAGACCTATAATGTGGAATTTCACAAACTAACCAAAAATTTATATGGAAAAGTAAAGAGCCCATACAATAATTAAAAGTTTAAACAGAGTGGCTTTCTTATATATATTTGGACTAATTACAATGCTATAGTGTCTTAAAGAATGAAATATGACATAGGACACAAATAGTCAAATTAAAAAGGGAATGCAGGAAGAAATCTACATGTGTATGAAGTTAAATGAATCACAGGAAAGGCATTAAAATACATTGAAAAAATAATAAACTGTACAAATTGGAATAGATAAATTGACTATCCAATAAATGATTTGGGGCAGGTGGCTATCTGAAAGCAAACTAGCTAAAACATATTCTAAATATGTAGTGACAGATTTTACTTTATTTTAAAATGCAGAATATGTGCTTGATGATCAAACTAGCTAACTGGATTGCGTATACTAATTTATATATATTTAAGTGAAAAGTAAGCGCTTTGGCATGGTACTTAAATGCTTGCCAATTTTAATTTAAATTATAAAACATTTTGATGAGTGAAGGCAAAAATGTAATCTAATTACAGATAACACCTTTATTCTGTTTTCTATTCCTAAGGTTTTACCACTTACAACTTCGTTACTTTATTTTAATTTATTTCAGATTTATGTATGTATGTGTGTATGTAAATTTTTTGAGTATAGTTGACACACAATGTTACATTAGTTTTGGGGGTACAATATAGTGATTCAATAAGTCTATATGTTACGCTGTGCACATCACAAGTGTAGCTACCATCTGTCACCATACAATGCTATTATGATATCGCTGCCTATATTCCCTATGCTGTACCTTTTATCCCCATGTCTTACTCATTCTATAACTGGAAGCCCGTATCTCTTACTCAGTTTCACCCATTTTGTCCATTCCCTCACCCTCTTTCCCTCTGCTAATCATCACTTTATTTTAAACGGACATATTCTGAAACAATGACGAAGAGGTTGAGATACAATGTATATTTAAACTCAACTTTCTACAGATTTGGAAACTACTTATAATGGAGTTACTGATATGATATTAGCAAAATAGTGTGAATAGCACGTGTCTTATTATTAATATATATTTTTTTACATAATGCCATTGAGCATTAGATCAACTGAAGAGATTTGTTTCTATATAGTTCCAACAACAGAATAATAAAAGCCTGGGGCACCTGGGTGGCTCAGTCAGTTAAGCATCTGCATTCAGCTCAGGTCATGATCTCAAGGTCCTGGGATCGAGCCCCATGTTGGGCTCCCAGCTTGGTGGGGAGTCTGCTTCTCCCTCTGCCTCTCCCCTCTCCCATCCTCTCTTTCTCTCAAATAAATAAATAAATAAATAAAACCCTTAAAAAAAAGAATAATAAAAGCTGGCTTGTATATAGTAAGGATTAGCTATGTGAGAAATCTCATTCTTTTCTCTATTAATATGAAAACTTTATAAAATGGGCATTTTTATTTTCAACCTTTGGTGAACACATAAACAAGTAGACATGAAAAAAAAATTTTTAGGGTGAAATTTGATATCATTTGTCAGAATTCTATATGTGTTTACCATTTGACACTTCAGTTTACTTACAGGAAGTTTATTCTGTAGAGTTCTCAAATCCATCAACAGGTTTTTCACAGGATTGTGGGGAATTATGAAACACTGATAATAACTTAAAATTTGTTGGTAAAATATTTTGGGAAAATCAATTATAGTGCTTCCACAAGTGGAAATATTTATGCTAACATTAAGAGATGGTTAAAATGCATTAATTGGAAAAAAAAATAAGAAGAGCATAGGCCTTCTAATAAGATTTCACTTTTAATTTTGTTTTAAAAACTGATTTAGAAAAGAACAAATTCATAAATAAAATTAGATTTATGACATGTTAAAGAATGAGTGAATTGGTAACTGGTGAATAAATTTATTGAGTTGCTATTGGTATGAGATCCCAGATTTTCCCATAGCAGGGAGATTGGTAGGAGAAGGAAGGGAAAAATGGAGGGAGCGTAAACAGAAGGGGAAATGAACCATGAGAGACTATGGACTCTGGGAAGCAAAGTGAGGGTTTTAGAGGGGAGAGGGGTGGGGGGATGGGTTAGCCCAGTGATGGGTATTAAGGAGGGCACATATTGCATAGAACACTGGGTGTTATACGCAAACAATGAATCATGGAACACTACATCAAAAACTAATGATGTACTGTATGGTGTCTAACATACCATAATAAAAAAATCATTATCAACCTAATAGGTGAATTTACAGTTAATAATGGCAGTTAATAAAGATGTAACTCATGCAAACAAACATAATATATTGATGACATGCAGTAAAGAGACATTTTCTAGATCCCTGTATTGCCTCCCTCTATAGTATATGTAAAATATCTTTCTGAATAAATCATTATGCTTGTAATTTGTAAAAGCAAAAAACACAAAGATGTATGGCAAAGAAAGTGAAAAATTCTAAATCCTACATCTCAGATACAGTTAGTATTAACAATAAAAATTCACATGTAAATTATGAAGATTACTAAGATCTTTAAAGTATGGAATTTCAATTTCATCCTTAAAAACTATGGATTTTGAAATAATACATAAAGCTCCTTTTCTACAACATAATGTTATAATTAGTTCACTGTGATTAGCAAATATAAAAACAATGGCATTGTGAGGCAGAAGTTGTATTGATTCCTAAGCAAATTCCAGTGCAAAATGAACTGCAGCAGGAGAAAGCTGAAGACGTCTTAAATAGAATCTTCACCAGGAATGAAAAAAGCAATATTGCAATATTTTGTCCATACAAAATTCTCAATTTTCATGTGCTTAGTATGCTTTGTGTTTTTCTGTTCTTGTTTTATTTTTACAGTTACTCTTCAATATTTGCAAAAGACAACTGTCACCACAAACCTCTTATGCAGTGGATGACCACACCTGCTCATCTGCCTTACACTGCCATGGTTTATGCCTGTTTTCCAGATATAATTGTTAATAGCACCCCCTTCACTCTCAAATGATTCCTCATGGAGAATAAATTATAATGTTTTCTTATTTATGCCATCTCAGATCTCTTTAACCTCATCTGTTGTTGAGGACTTTGGCCATTGTTTTGCGCAGTCGTCACCATAGTAACCAGNTAAAAAAAAAATATTTGCAAAAGACAACTGTCACCACAAACCTCTTATGCAGTGGATGACCACACCTGCTCATCTGCCTTACACTGCCATGGTTTATGCCTGTTTTCCAGATATAATTGTTAATAGCACCCCCTTCACTCTCAAATGATTCCTCATGGAGAATAAATTATAATGTTTTCTTATTTATGCCATCTCAGATCTCTTTAACCTCATCTGTTGTTGAGGACTTTGGCCATTGTTTTGCGCAGTCGTCACCATAGTAACCAGCTCTGAGTGGACTCAGCCCCACTGCTGCCACAGCAACCACCTTCACGTAGCAAACTTCAACAGCACCTCATCTTGAGCTCTCATCCTGTGACTCCCACCTCCCTTACTGAGGTTTTGCTGTCGATCCTGAAGCATAAGATTCTAGAAAATGTGATTGACACACACACAAAACACAGAAACACAGGCAAATTAGTATCTATGGGAAAAAAAATTCTGACCCATGAGAAATGGATCTGACAGACAAAGCACTCTCCTTTTATCTTTTGGGACAGACTTCCTGAGGAGGAACAGTATTTGTAGATTCTCAAAAAAGGCAATACAGTGGTATCAAATCATAATTTAGGAGCATGAGTCTAAGCAGTAGTCAGCTAGTAATAAACCAATGTATTTGTCTTTTCTCTTCCTCTCATTCCCCTTCCCTCTCACCTCTGCTTTCTTGTGACTGCACTCCTTAAATAAATAGCAACATACAAGCGTTTAAGTCTCTGCATTTGTTAGAAACATATACAACTGTAAGTTGTAGCTATTAGTAATTTCATAGGTCCAGAAAATTTTTACGTATTTTTAATATCAGATAGGATTCACTCAACCCAAGGGATGATATTATATGACTACACACACACACACACACACGCACAAACACACATGCACATAAACATGTATTATATACTTATGTATATGTATGCGGATGTGTGTAGGTGGGTGTGAATATGGGTATGTGTGCATGAAATAGGTATAACTTCATCATTATTATGTCTACTTAAGACGGTTTTGAGTGCCTAAGAAGGTAAATTATTTGGAATAATAAGTTTACGAGGGAAAATATCATGGATATGCAAATATGTCAGGTATTGTGTTAGATGTTTTACACTCATCACTGTTTGCATTTACATCTTATAGCCACTCTGCAAAATGGAGGAAGTCATTGGTTTTAGTTCACATCATTTGTAGTGTGTTGTATTACCTTTTTGTGAAAATTCTTTTTTTCATCCCTTCTATGTTCATTGCTATGAGTGGACTGTACTTCCTAGACACACTGACATCACATTTGTCCACACGTCTTGATTAATCTAATGAAATGTAAGGGTAAGTAACAAATGCCACTTATGAACAAAATGTTTAAGAGCCCGCAGAAGGTTTCCCATATGCACTTTCCCTCTTTTTCAAAATTTACATAAATCGAATTCACAGCTCATGTACAATGGACATACAGTGTGAGCTAGAAATAAACCTCTGTTGTGAGCCATGACTTTCAGGTCATTCGTACTGAAGCATAATAGACTATCCTGACCAAATGGTGGTGACAACATTCAAATGTTTAGGTCTTAAGCAGAGAAGATCAGAATACATATCCTGTTCTCACAGGGTATGGAAAGTCATTAGGATACAAGAACACAAACTTAAAACATAAAGGAAAATATTAAGAAAGTCCTACAAAATCCTAAATGAGGAATGGTCAATTGTTGTTAGAGATTTTAAGGCAGAGAGTGATTCTTAGTTACACAACCATTCCTGCTGCCCCCCATAGCATCATTTCTTCTTTTCCGTACCCCAAACTTACTATATTTTGTTTCATTTTTGTTTCATGCATTTATGCAAAAAATAAGTAAACAATCCTCTATTTGTATCTATTTTTATCAACTAAAGTCTCACTATACACATTATAAAAGATACAAAGATGAAAGGTAAAATCGCTGGACCATCCTGTTGACTTATTTGGTCCCTACTTAAGACTCTTAATAATTATGCTTTCATCAAAACCAACAGATTTTGATTAAGTATTGAAGAATCATGATTTGGTTACAAGAAACAAGAACACTGTCTGTACTAAGCAAAAATATAAACAATTAGTGGACTATTAGGGCCCCACAGAAAACAAGGAAGACCAAGTTCAGGTAAGTGACCAAATTCAAGGTTGCTCCAGAGAGCCAAGATTCTGATTTTATAAAATATGTCTATAGTGGTCAGCATAGGCACTCACTTCTACTAAGCCTACTACTAAGAAATATATATATTTCTCTATATCCCCAGTTTTAGCAATTTATACACAGACTTTTTTTTTTTTTTTAAGATTTATTTATTTATTTGACAGAGAGAGACAGCCAGCGAAAGAGGGAACACAAGTAGGGGGAGTGGGAGAGGAAGAAGCAGCCTCCTAGCGGAGGAGCCTGATGTGGGGCTCGATCCCACAACGCCGGGATCACGCCCTGAGCCGAAGGCAGACGCCTAAGGACTGTGCCACCAAGGCGCCCTTATACACATTCAGACTTATGCTGCTTAGCATATCTCAAAACTTTCATTCTAACCCATTGAATGTTACCCTAATAGCTCTCACTCACCTATTCTACTTCATTGTAGAAATAGTAAGCATGTTACATGATAGTAACGTTAATCACAGAGTTAATAGGAAATGATAAAGTGATAGCTCAGATCAATGAAAAATTAAACTTCTACGTCAGTCTTTAGTACTATGCGGCAACCATTTAAATCTCTTACATATAACAGACATAAACATTAGGAGAATATTTACAAAAATAGCTTCATAATGCTGGTAAAATAATTCTCAGAGATTTCGGGAACAATCATGCTTAGTCTGGTATCGAGAAGCCAAAGTTGTTTTAATTTATTGGCTCACACGCAAGATTAAATTTATCATATACAGGCTGCAGAGGGGAAACTGACAAGACTATTCTTCTTTTGGTTACAGTTCTTTATTACCTTTCCCTAAAGATCAACATCACTGTTTCTATGTTATTAAAGACATTAATCTAAAAATCCCTCAAATGACCCTAACAATTGACTTGCTAGTGTGATGGTTGGCTCAGCTGACTGATCATGTTAATTAGATTGGTGAACTACAGAAAACATCCTTAGTTTTAACATGATACTCTGAATTTGAGAGTTTGGAACCTCTAGACAATCAATTCTCTGTGAAAGAATATGGGCCATCTTCAGAATCAAAGCCAAAGGAGTTAATGTAAAACTGAATAGATTATAGAATTAAGTAATCTCACCCATGGAGTTCTTTAAGGACCTAAATACCAATCTAGAAAGACCTTCAAATAGAATATATCATCCCTGGAACACCGTGCTTAAAATCTCGGACACATTTTACTATATTGCTTTCTATTATATGGTTTAGCCTTGGGAAAAAAGAAAAGAAAAACTAGAATATAACAACAAAATAATGAGGATTATTTTTTACCTATTTTGATAGTTATGGGGTGTTATATGCTCTAGAATAATAGACTGTAGCTCCACAAGTCCTTCATTCTTACATGTTCTAAGTACATGTTGGTTGTCCTCTATAAGGAAGTTTTAACAGAGGTAGTATCTGATACTTTCAGAGTGATTCAATTTGGAAAAACACATAAAGAAAACAGGAAACTTAATGATGTAAGTAAAGAGTGGTGATGTTAAAATATTGATAATGTCGGTAAGTATCCAGTGGACATCACATACCAGCCAGCGGAGGTAGCATTTATGAAGGATCAAAGGCAAGCAAAACCAACATTTTTTGAGGAGTTTTTCAATGTATTTCCTAGTATTTTTTCTACAGTTCAAATGTCAAAGATCTCTTTATATTAAGATCACTTTATGTTATGAAGTGGCAACAAGATCCATGAGGGTTTGTTTTTGTTTTTGTTTTTTGTTTTGTTTGTTCTCGTGTTTTTGTTTGGTTTGGGTTTCTTTTTTGCTTGCCACTGTTACTCTAAATAAACGCAAATGTCTTATCACATGTCCATGGTCCCCCTCTAGCATTTCCCCTTGCTGGCACTTTATTTCCATGCTCTAGCTAAACGAATGTCCAGGAATTCCTAAAATCCCTCCAATCCTGTCTGCTGCATGAACTCTGCACATTCACCCTCACGTTCCATTCCTCATTTCTTAACATGGCTGACTCCTATTCTTCAAATGCCAGCTTCAATGTACTTTCTCAGAGTAGCTCTCACCCATTACTTAGTTGCCTCCTGCTATTTACCCTCCTCCAGAACCAATATTTGCACCCTTGGGGATAATATAGACCCTGTTCAGAATACCCGCTCTATACCTAGATGCTTATTATTCCAGTTTATATTAAGTATTTCAAAGGATTTCAACATCCCCTGAAGGGATATTATTGACAGAACACATAAAATCAAACTAAATTTTTCTAAACTAATGTGAAAAACTGTGGTTTTAAAAACCAAGTATATAAACTAACAAAAATTTAATTTAGTCTACCTCTCCATTGTTTTTAATTTACACATTTGTCTATGGATAGGTATAGATACCATTACTTGAGTTATTATACTTTTGTTAGCTACTGGGCTAGCACTTCACACAGTCTTCTAATGGGAAGCTTATTTTGTAGGATAAGTTGTTTGAAATATTTGGGTTCAGAATAGTTCAAGGTATTATAAAAAGGAAAAAGATCTATTGGGATAGTTGCAAGGGGCAAAAGCTACTGAAATATATGGGTATGGACAAGGTTATTTGAAGTTTTTTATTAAAATCACTATTGCCTATGCACAGCATAATAATTTTATGATAAATGTATTTACAATAGCTGGTATTCAGGTCTAGAATTTCTTTGTCATATTGTATGACTTAAAGGAACTTTGCAAGTGAGTGAAATTGCATCCACCTGACTTTTATTAGCTAATTGCAAATCAAGATTTTATGGCATATTTTTGAGTAGATTACTATTATTATTATTATTATCATTATGGTGCATTACTGGAGTTAAATGTGTAAACAAATTATTTTTTTAAAGATTTTATTTATTTATTTGACAGAGAGATAGCACAATTAGGCAGAGCAGCAGGCAGAGGAAGAGGGAGAAGCAGGTTCTCCGCTGACCAGGGAGCCCAGCGTGGGGCTCAATCCCAGGATCATGACTGAGCCAAAGGCAAATGTTTAACCAACTGAGCCACCCAGGCACCCCTGTGCAAACAATTTATGCAGTTATACAGAACTCCAAACTGTGAAGCTATGCTCTATTTACAAAAAAATTTGTTTTTTAAAAAATTCAGTGTTTCATGAGTTAATTTTGGCAGTTTATTTCTAACATGCATGCATTTTTGTAAAATTATTTTAATAAAATTATTTAAGATTATGTTTGAAGGTGAAGAAGGATGTAATTCCAGAACATCTTTGGTGAGCCACACAAAATAAAACAAATTTTGATAACAGAACAAGAAAATATACTGGTTTGAATAGTCTAAGGACTAACAAGTTTTTTATCCAGAAATCAATTTTCGGGCAACTTCAATACTCTGGAACATACCCAAAGGCAACAAGAAAACTAAATGAACAAACAAAGTGCTAAATAGCAACCTCAATAAGCATATATTTAATGCAAACTTTAAAGTTCCTGTATTCAAGCTTCTTGCAGGCCACATCATGTGATAATATTTATCATTTTAATCACAATCATTGATTTATTCTCCTTCTTTATCCCTTTAAATTGAAAATTCCTTAGTGGTAAAACTGTTCAATTTAATAACAGGTAGGAGAATAGAACAATGTGGAAATAGAGGTGTAGAAAAAAATTCATAGCATCATCCAGATTTACTGAGGTAGTGTACCTTGTTCATCTTCATTAGCCATCTAATACTAACCTCAGTGTTTGCATATTATTGTTTGTATTAATTTAGTATACAACTACAATTAACGTGTCAACCTGTTTTCCTAAGTCACACTTAATTAAAAGCAGTACACCAACAAAGTTGGGCACAGGCATCTGAACAAAAAGAAGAGCAGCAGAGGGAAATAAACAAGTAAGAATCAAAGAAAATGCTGGTAACATAGCAGAGAATAAAAAGAGAAAGAATTACAGTTATTGGAACCATTAAGAAAAAGTTGAGTGATATTCCATTTTATATCTTTAAAAGCAGGCAAAGTATAAAATACAATATAATAAGATTCTCATTAAAAATATGTAAGATTTAAAGGTATTAGCTCCTAAGCAATAAGCTTCAGTTATATGGGGAGAGAAAAAAGTGTCTTAAACAAGTTATTCACATATGATACTAGATCAAAGATATTACTGTACCGCTAATACAAGAATTTGTTTTGATTCATTTCAACTTTTGAAGAAAGTTCACATGAAAAGCCTAAAATGAGTTCCTATCAGAAGAATTACACTTGCTTTGCAAGCTTCTCTGACACCATAAATCCTCACTCTATTCTGAGGCTGGCTTATAATTGATGGATACTATGACACTGTATTTGCATTAGAGATTATCATAAAAAGATCATGAAGAGGAGGTGTCCTTAGTACTTAGAAAAATCCTGCCTTCCCAATTAATTAATTGGTAGGGGACGGTAAGTGACTCCTTAACTACATAGTTGAATATGATATTATTTTATTCAGTAAAGTCCTACCAACTTACATTCTTTGTAGTATTTCTTTAAAAAACTAAAACAATGCAACTTTGAGATTTAGGCATACATATCCAACATTTTTATGTGTCTCTGAAAACCAGTATTGTTTTGTCATTTCTACTACAAATTTAATTTCAAGAAAGCATACAATTTGATGAACCCTTACTCATAGGAAAAATGTAGGCAGCATAGGACTAAATAAATCCAATCGATTGGCTGCTATTTATACAAGTTTAACACAATGTATTTCTTTGTGAATGTCTAATGTCGGCCCTTTGATTGTTTTTAAAATGATCTCAATGTTTCTCTCCAGATTTGACTCATCCAAGTAAAATCACAAGTATGAAGAATTTTAAAAAAGAACTTCTTTAATCCCTCACATATAAATGATAGTTATAAATAGCAAATTTCAGAAATCACTGTTTCAGGATGATCTCTAAGTATATAATCATATTCTCATTTATCATGCTTTATAAAATATTCAGCATGCTACCCTACACCCCTCAAACAGTGAATCCTCCAAGCTATTTCTATAAGAAAAAATTATTTGAAGCATTAGAACATTTTTTTCTCACCTGTAGGTACTGATATCTAATCTTAGGGCTCCATAGCATTAATCACTACCATAAAACCAAAAACTACTTAAAGATTAAGGTCATTTTTAAAAAGTTTTGAAACAGTGAAAGCAACCTAGAAATGATCTTCATCCTTGTTTTGCACAAAATAACTTTAAAGCTCAGAAAAAGTATTTGCTCAAATCATATACTTAATAATAACTAGTACACGGCGACTGCTTCATAGATACTATAGCTAAATCCTTTACGTGGATTGTTCCCTTTAATCATTTCAGTAAAGTTGGTATTATTACTCACCTCATTTTACAGATGCATCTTGATGAGGATAAGAAACTTTTTTAAGTGTGAAGACTATAGCACTAGAAATCAAGTCTTTTTCTTTCGAGAACCTTATTTTTTCTATCACCTTTTAGTGCATAATTAATCTTTTATTTACACAAGTTTAAGGTAAAAAACTTACATTATATTTTTATTCAGGTTCTGTACTTAATTTATGAACATTTATAGACTGAAAACCCTTGAACTAAAAAATTCCATAGAATTAGAGCCATTGTAAATAATTTGAGGGCACATTTTAAGGTTCAGGACATTAAAGAAACTCAAATCATGACATGACTATCCATCTACTTCCATATACATAGAGTTAGTTAAATCATATTTCATTGGCTCTTAGATGCAGTTTTTTCCCCATTTTTTTAACTTTATGAAATCAGTATGCTCCTTACAACTGAAGGCATCTTATAATTGATACTGATCAGGAGGCAGATATTACAGTTCCTGTTGCATGACATGTGCTAACTTAATCTAGCTGCATATAAAGTAGTTGGAAGACTGAAACTTTATTTTTAAGTTTAAAAAGTAAAGACCATTTGTGGAAAAATATGAAAATCAGTTGTTCTCTGAATACCTTCCTTGACACTTTCTTGTGAGATCAAGAAAGTCTCATTATTTAAACTTGCAACATAGTGGCAGTATGCATTCCTTGAAGAAATGCTACACAGAAAATATATGGAAAACAGAGACTTTGATCCTGCAGGAAAACACTGTGGACAATGTTAACTTCAAGTAAAAAAACAAAAAACAAAAACAAACACCAAATCCTATTAAGAAATTAAAATGCCTCAATAACTTTGTCACACTTATAATTTTCTTTTCAATGTATGCACAAATATGATATATGATAAAGTATCAATGTATTAGAATGTCTACAAGAGATCTTTACATATGTGTAACAGAAATTTTAAGTGATTTGAAGTCAATATTTTATAGTTTATTTAATGGCTTTTTTTCCTTAATGACATAGAATAGTGGGGCACTATTCAATAGATGGTGCCCTGCATATGTTAAAGCATGTTAGTATATGACTTGATGATGATGATTTGTGACTAAATTGTATCAAATGAAAGAATAGCACACTTCTTCAAAGATGACCAATAATTTTAAGCTTCTGGATGAGTAACATCACAAGTACAGCTGGAAAATTTTGTGAAAAAAAAGATCAACCTGGACAAATCTTACATAGCATACTATTAAAAAGTAGGGTCAGTGTTTGATTCTGGTAGGAGGAACAGGACAGTATTGAAAAGGATTATGAGGAGATGTTCTAATTGCTAACAATGTTTTATATTTGACCTGAGTTGGTAGCTGTGTATTTGCTTTGTGACAATTCACTGAGCTGTTCATTTTTCTTTTGTGTGCTATTTATACATGTGATTAATGTGCCAATGCAAGTGGGAAAACATTTTAATATTTTAATAGGCCTGGAACAGATACAAAATAGGCATAATAGCTATTAAAATTTATCTTGAGAGCAGCAGTGCAATTTCCACAATGGTGAAACTGAGAAAAACTAGTATTTGGTGTACTTGGTATCATATAGGTAATCGGTAATAAGATAGGTCCTCTAACTCTAGAATGCCATAAGCAACTAAACAAACAGTATCAACTAGTGTACAAGATACAGAAAAAGTCAGAACACTTAGGGCATCAGGCAAAGAAATTAACAAAATTCTCTAAGACAGATTACAGTTTTCTGGTCTCAAAGTATCCCCTGAATGTGAGAAGATATGGATGACAATGTTTGGAAGAGGGAATAGAACATAAAAATATTCACATGCCTAACTCTCTTTCCCCAAACCAAGCCTAAAATATATAAGAAACACAGGGTTGGGCATTTATGTATGCAGGTTTACCTGACTATATGCAGGAGACTATCTCACCTAAGTGGTCCTTCTCCATGATGTGTCATGCCCCAGATATATCCAGGGAATGATTTATAAAAACAACCATACACCATTACATATTTAACCACGGGCTCTAATTTTATCAATCATTTTTCTTTCAAATTTAATTCATGTCTTTCTTATTCACTTAGTTCTTAGAAAACTATCCAAACTGGAAGGCAGTGGAACAGCATCTTTGAAGTGGTAGAAGGAAAAAGAACACTCTCAACCTAGGATTCTATAACCACTGAAACATTTTTCAGAAATAAAGGCAAAATAAAGGGTTTAAACTATACAATTAGAAGCTGAGAGAATGTGTCAACTTTAGACCTCTACATTAACAAATGCTAAACAGTACTATGTGATAATCTGCATGTACACAAACTAATGAATAATGCCAGAAGTGGTAAATACATGGGTACACATTAAAGATAATTATTCTCATTTTTTATTCCCTCTAAAATATAATGTCTTGTAAAACAAAAACAGTAACAACAAATTGGGATTTCCAAAAAGTACTACGACACCCAGAAACACATTGTTCCTACATGTATCTTATACCTATCTTAGTTCCAATTAGTTCTTTAATCTTTTTTTCAATATTACCACACTCAGATTGTGTCCACTTAAGCAATTATGTTTTGTTCATGTACACTATATGGCCATACATTGCAGATAGACGTTAGCTCTCTAAAGCTGTCTACTCCCTTCTGAAGTGCCCAGTAGTGAAGGATACTGCAATTGTTCTCAAGTGTGGGGTTTGTGTGTGTGTGTGTGTGTGTGTGTGTGTGTGTGTGTGAGAAAAACCAAGGATTCTTATTTTTTTTATGAGTTAATAGCCATAGTCAAATGCAATATAATGATTTCACCTAACATTTCTTTCTTCTATGAGAATATTTATTTTAGTTGGATGATTAGTCTAAAGTCTTTGAGATATAGCTCTTCTTAAAGGAACACTGAAATGAGTAAACCAGACTCATTCCCATGCAATACAAGAATGAATCTTAGAAACTTTGTGCTATATGCAAAGTGCCAGAAACTAACACTATATTCTGTGTAATTCAGATTATATGGAATTCTGGAAAAAGCAAATCTGTAGTAATTAAAAGCTGATCAGTGATTGCTAGGGACTAAGGATGATGGGATAAGATTGATAGAAATAACTGACTTTTTGCATGATGGAAATATTCTATATCTTGTATGTGATAGTTATACATCTGTATATATTCATGAGACCAATGGAATCATACACTAAAAAAGGTGTAATTTGTTATATGTAAATTATACTTCAATATAACTGACTCCCGAACAACTCCACCCCAAATAAAACTCTTTTACATACATACTTCTCCTTATTTCTAGAGAAAAAATGTCTAGGGATTTAATCAGAATAAGTTTTTCCCTGTGTCATGCCTACTAGTTTTGTAGATAGCATTGAATCCACCCTTATTCGTTATTCATGTTCTTGAGTATATTATCTGCATATTTAAACAGGGAAATTATTTGAATTGCTTCTTCCTTAGCAGAATGTTTTTGCTGTTATTTCTGACATCACTCAGAATATTATTGGAATCTCTGCTTTCAACCATTTAATGTCTATTTTTGGTAAGTGCAATGTCAACTAAGGCCCCAAAGCAAACCAATAGCTGATATTTACTGAGTATTTCTTAGGTACCAGTCACTCTTCAAAACTCTTTACATGTATTAATTATTTGTTGCTCATAATAACCTTGGGGAGTATATTATCTTCATTTTATACATGAGGAAACTAAGACACAAAGAGGAGAGTAACATGCCCAACCTCACAGAACTGAAAACAGTGAACCTGGGATAATCATCTGTCATAGGGTAAGTAGCAAGCAAATTTGTCAGTCAATTGTTGGGTCCTATATTCCAAATGTCACTGTTTTTACTCTCCTAGATTTTACCAGAAACTCTAAGCAATACTGATCTTTATATTCACACCCTTAATCATATAAAAATACAAAATTTCAAATTTTCCTTTGTATGTGACCTGATTTATCAGCCAACCCAGACACATCAAGTCCCATACCACAGTCTCCCAATTAAGAATGTGCTCTTCATGATGACTATAGTTAACACTGCCACATGACATACATGAAGTTGTTAAAAGAGCAAATCACAAGGAAATTGTTTCCCCTTTTCTTTTTATTGTATTTATGTGAGATGATGAATGCTTTAATTAATGTAATTAATTAATTAAACTTAATGTGATAATCATTTCACACTATATATAAGTCAAACGATTTTACCATACTCTCTAAACTTATATAGTGATGTATGTTAATTATATCTCAATAAAACTGGAAAAAATGAATAAAAACAGAAAAAAAGAATTCATTCTTCCTTACACATTTTTTTTTTCTAATATTAAATCATCAAGTCCTACCACCTGTTGATTTTACTGGCTAAAGAGGGCTATTATATTGAGAGTTTGAAGGTATCAATACCCTTACATACATCTTTTCTTTAATGAAAAGATCCAGTATCCTCTTGTCCTCCAGGGAGTCTGAGCTACTTCAATTTTATCACAGTTTTGCACATCAGTAACTCTAGAGGCTCTCAATTAGCATGTTCAATTAAACAGTTTAGTTCAGATTTTGGTATATCTATGCCACCTAAGCAGTAGTGACTGGTTTCCCAATCATTCATAATACCTATGCTGCTGATGTACTCTGGTATTAGATTAAATATCCTATCTCTCAAAACAGAGATGTAATTAATATTTATATTGCTGCTACTTTTTTCACCTTTTTATTACTGCATCATTTTATTCTGTCAAAGACTATTACGGAGTATTTGTTAGAGCACCTAAAAAATAGTGGAAATTGAAACTGAACTCCAATATTTAGAAATCAGAGAAAGCTTCCCACCATGAGCTTTCATGTAATGAAATCAGCACATGGCCCCCAATCTCTCACAGGAGATCCCATGAGGTTACATGCCCTGTCATCAACTGGCATTTTTATCTCTCTTCCACAGTTATTTTCCCTACACAGGAGATTTCTATTGTTGGGGATTTCTGTTTCCAAGTCTCTTGCTCTCACCCTTCTTGTCAAAACTAGTTTAGATACTGCAAGTTTTAGTCAAAACAGAGTACTATCTTCACAGACAGCACTTGTTCCTATAGTCCATAGTAAGGCAGCACTGGGATTGACCATCAATAACTTATTTTCCCATTTTTAAATGGAAAGTAGCCACTGAATTTATTCAGTTTTAAATGATATTTTCTTTGCCACAACCCTTATTGTAATCTTTTTTTCCCCTCCAGTTTCCTTTTGGTTCGTTTGCTTTATCGGTTAGTCTTGTGTTTGGGAAAATTTCCCTAAAACCAGATCTTGAAGTGATAACTTGAGTGTCCATTTATTTGGGAGACAACCCCAAGATCATCAGACTATCTGAAAAGTCAGACAGAGAAGAAAAGCCCCCCAAAAGGGTGTGTTAATGAGGGTAATAGAAAGTTGCCAGATAAAATAAAGGATGCTCAGTTAAACTGAAATTTCAGATAAGCAGTAAATATTTTTTAATATATAAGAATGTGCCAAACATTTGCATGGGACATATTTACACTAAAAATTATTTGCTGTTTATCTAAAATTCACATTTAACTGGGCAATTTGCATTTTTATTTGCTCAAGCTAGCAATTCTAGCAAGGTACCAACATCGGCAACTAAAGATCAATCCTGAGAAACCATATGGAATATGTTTCAAGATCATCTCCTCAGAGGACAGGATAGCTGACTTCTCAATTTTGTTTAGGGTTGCTCTGATTGCTTAACTCTGTGCTCCCTTTTCCCTCTCTGGACTTCATTCTGACTTGTGCCTGCCTGCTTCAGGAAGCTCCTATGCGTAATATTGGGGAAAACCCTTGGCAGAGAAGATACATGGGCTTGAAGTGAGAAGTGCATCTCTGGCCTGGGCTTCCTTCCCCTGTGAGTACAGTTTCCTGCAGGAAACTCAAGGCTTCAGCTGCTGGTGAGCTCCATCCTCTACTTCTTCTTCCTTCTACTTCAGCCCAAGGATTGGCAGTGGTTTACAACATGTTTAAGTCCCTAGGTTTCCTAAAGTCATTTGTCAGCTTAATTCTTCATCCCTCTTTAATTAGTCACTTAATAAAGTATTAAGTGATTTTTATTTGAACCATATGAAGCAAATTTTATTTCTTGCTCAGTAATTGACAGCCTATAAACTTTTATGTACTTTTCTGAATATGCATGCTATTATTTCTCAAAATAAAACAAAAATAAGCAAGACAGGAAGAGAGAAAGAGACACAGAGAGAGAGAGTGTGTCTTATGATTGTTTAATTGGTGGTGTGGGAGAAAGAATCTGTGGAAAAAGAACTTGGTTCTTTCCTCCCTTGAGACTGGCCTGTGTACAAAAAAGTTGCATTCTGGTGTGATAAGCAAATTTAGTGGGCAAGGTTAAAATAGTGGTGAGTGTGCTCAATTCAAGGAAATATCAGCAAATCCATCTGGCTGTGTGCCTAAGTCATATCCCCAGATATTTTTCATCAATAATAAATTTGATTTCTTACCATCATTGGCCTGAGTCCCATGTATATCTTTCAACTGATTTAGAAAACAAGTTTGAAAAGAGAAATGCATTACATACATAAGGGCCCCTAGAATTGGATTTGGGGAACAAAAGAAGAGAGAAAAAGGATATTGATGTGAATAAATCATGCTAATTAAGTCCTTAGGCATGAGCAATTAAGGACCACACAGATTATTTTACTTTAATAATGTTCACTGACATTTTGTGCCAGGAGGTGTGTTTTTCACATCTGTGGTTGACTTTTAACTGGCATAGCAAGGGCAACTTTGATATGATCATAAGATATTTCATCTTTAACCACTTGATATGATGGTTATATTAATCACATTTCATATTCTGATTAGCCTTGCATATTTGGAATAAATCCCACTTGGTCATAGTTTATAATTCTTTATATACGTTGTTAGATTTGCTAATATTTTGTTGATACCTTTGCATACATGTTCATGAGGGGTATTGGACCGTTGATTCCCTATCTTGTAATGTTTTTGCTTGATTTTGGTATTAGAGTAATTCTGGCCTCATAGAATGAATTAGAATGAGTTAAAATGAATATCCTTTCTGCTTCTGTTTTCTGGGAGGAATTGTAGAGAATTGCCATAATTTTTTCTTAAATATTTGGTGGAATTCAGCAGTTACCTCATCTGTACTTAAAGCTTTTTGTTTGGAAGATTATTAATTATAAATTCAATTTGCTTAGTGGATAGACATATTCAAATTATCTATTTCTTATTGTGTAACTTTTGATAGCTTGTGCACTTCAAGTAATCGGTCTATTTCATATAGATTGTCAAATTTGTGGCCAAAGTTTTGTTCATAATATTAGCTTATTATCTTTTTAAAATTTAAATTCCATTTAATTAACATGTGGTGTATTATTCACTTCAGAGGTAGAATTTAGAGATTCTCAGTTGCATACCACACCAGTGCTCATTGCATCAAGTGCCCTCCTTAATGCCCCTCACCCAGTTACTCCATCTGCCCACCCTCCTCCCCTCCAGCAACCCTGTTTGTTTCCTATGATTAAGAGTCTTTTATGGTTTGTCTCCCTCTCTGTTTCTATCTTATTTTTCCCTCCTTTCCCCTATGTTCATCTGAGTTGTTTCTTAAATTCCACATGGGTGAAATCATAGGATATTTGTCTTACTCTGACGGATTTATTTCACTTAGCATAATACCCTAAACTTTTTGTTTTCTTTTTCAACATTCCTTTGGCTATTGGGGGTCTTTTCTGGTTCCATACAAATCTTAGGTTGCTTGTTCCAGCTCTGTGAAAAAAGTTACTGGTATTCTGAGAGGGATTGCATTGAATGTGTAGATTACTTTTGGTAGCATAGACATTTTAACAATATTTGTTCTTCCAATCCATGAGCATGGCATGTTTTTCCATTTCTTTGTGTCTTCCTCAATTTCTTTCATAAGTGTTCTCTAGTTTTTAGAGCACAGATCCTTTACCTCTTTGGTTAGGTTTATTCCTAAGTATCTTATGGTTTTTGGTGCAATTGTAAATAGGATCGATTCCCTGATTTCTCTTTCTGCTGCCTCGTTATTAGTGTATAGAAATGCAACCGACTTCTGTACATTGATTTTATATCCTGTGACTTTGCTGAATTCCTGTATGAGTTCTAGCAATTCTTGGGTGGAGCCTTTGGGTTTTCTACATAGAGTATCATGTCACAGGCAAAGAGTGAGAGTTTGGCAACTTCTTTGTCCACAAAGATGCCTTTTATTTTATTTTTGTTGTTGTCTGCTCAGTCTAGGACTTCGAGTACTATGTTGAAAAACATAGTACTGGTGGTGAGAGTGGACATCCTTGTCATGTTCCTGACCTTAGGAGAAAAGCTCTCAGTTTTTCCCCATTGAGGATGATATTTGCTGTGGGCTTTCATATATGGCTTTTATGATATTGGGGTATGTTTCCTCTATCCCTACATGGTGGAGAGTTTTAATCAAGAAAGGATGCTGTATGGGGCACCTGGATGGCTCAGTCGGTTAAGCATCTGCCTTTGGCTTAGGTCATGATCCCAGAGTCCTGGGATTGAGCCCCTCATCGGGCTCTCTGCTCAGCCAGGAGTCGGCTTCTCCCTCTCCTTCTCCCTCTGTGATCTCTCTCTTGCTTTTGCTCTCTCTCAAATAAATAATAAAATCTTTTAAAAAAAAAGTTGCTGTATTTTGTCAAATGCTTTTTCTGCATCTATTGAGAGGATCATGTGGTTCTTATTCTTTCTTTTATTAATGTGATGTATCACATTGATTCATTTGTCAATGCTGAACCACCCTAGCAGCCCAGGAATGAATTCCACTTGGTTGTGGTGTATAATCCTTTTAATGTACTGTTGGATCCTTTTGGGTCCTATCTCAATGAGAATGTCTGCATCCATACTCATCAGGGATATTGGCCTATAACTCTACTTTTTGTTGGGATCTTTGTTTGGTTTTGGGATCAAGGTAATGCTGGCTTCATAGAATGAGTCTGGAAGTTTCCTTCCATTTCTATGTTTTAAATTTAAAAAAAATGTGTATTTATTTGAGAGAAGAGAGACAGTGAACATGAGCAGAGGGGTGGGGCAGAGAGAGAGAGGGAGAAGCAGACTCCTGGCTGAGCAGGGAGCAGGACACCGGGCTCAATCCCAGGACCCCAAGATCATGACCTGAGCTGAAGGCAGATGCTTAATCGATTGAGCCACCTTGGCACCCCTCCATTTCTGTTTTTTGAAACAGCTTCAGAAGAATAAGTGTTAGTTCTTCTTTAAATGTTTGGTAGAATTCCAATGGGAAGCCAATAGGCCCTGGATGCTTGTTTATTAGGAAATTTTTGATTACTGATTCCATTTCTTTGCTGGCTATGGGTCTGTTCAGGTTTCTTTTTCTTCCTGTTTCAGTTTTGGTAATTTATATGTTTCTAGGAATGCATTCATTTCTTCCAGATTGCCTAATTTGTGGGCTCCCTGCTCAGTGGGAAGCCTGCTTCTCTCTCTCTCTCTACCTCTGCTTGTGTTCCCTCTCTCACGCCTTTCCCTCTGTCAAATAAATAAATAAATAAAATCTTAAAAAAAAAAGATTGCCTAATTTGTTGGCATTTAATTGCTCGTAATATTCTCTTAAAATTCTATTTCTGTGGTGTTCACTGTGATCTCTCCTTTTTCATTCATAATTTTATATTTCAGTCCTTTCTCTTTCCTTTTTACTACGTCTGGCTAGGGGTTTATCAATTATTTTAAACCAGCTCCTGGTTTCTTTGATCTGTTCTTTTCTTAAATTTCTGTATCATTGATTTCTACTCTAATCTTTATTATTTCTCCTCTTCTGCTGGATTTAGGCTTTATTTGCTGTTCTTTTCCCAGATCCTTTAGGTGTAAGGTTAGGTTGGGTATTTGAGATTTTTCTTGTTTTTTGATAAAGGACTGTATTGCTATATACTTCCCTCTTAGGACTGACTTTACTATATCCCAGAGGTTCCAAAGTGTTGTGTTTTTTATTTTCATTTGTTTCCATGTATTTTTTAAATTCTTCTTTATATTTCCACGTATTTTTAAATTTCCTGGTTGACCCATTGGTTCTTTAGTAAGATGCTCTTTAACCTCCCTGTATTTGTGTTCATTCCAAATTTTCTCTTGTGTTTGAGTTCAAGTTTTAAACCACTGTGGTCTGAAAATATGCAGGAAATAATTCCAATCTTTTGGTACCAGTTGCAACCTGATTTGTGACCCAGTATGTGATCTATTCTGGGGAATGTTCCATGTGCACTGGAGAAGAATGCATATTCTGCTGCTTTAGGATGAAATGCTCTGAATATATCTGCAAAGTCTATCTGCTCCAGTGTGTCATTCAAAGCCCTTGTTTCCTTGTTGATCTTCAGCTCAGATGATCTGTCCTTTGCTGTAAGTGGGGTGTTAAAGTCCGCTATTATTATTGTACTACTAGCAATGTGTTTCCTTAATTTTGTTATTAATTGGTTTATATAGTTGGCTGCTCCCATGTTAGGGGCATAAATATTTACAATTGTTAAATCTTCTTATTGGATAGATCCCTTTATTATGACATAGTGTCCTTCTTCATCTCTTGTTACAGTCTTTGGCTTAAAGTCTAGTTTGTCTGATATAAGAATTGCTACTCCAGCTTTCTTTTTAAGTGTCCATTAGCATGAAAAACTGTTCTCCACCTCCTCACTTTAAATCTGGGGGTGTCTTTGGGTCTAAAATGAGTCTCTTATAGACAACAGATTTATGGATCTTGTATTTTTATCCAAACTGATACCCTGTGTCTTTTGACTGGAGCATTTAGTCCATTTACATTCAGAGTAATTATTGAAATATATGAATTTAGTGCCATTGTGTTACATATAAAGTCACCGTTCCTATAGATGTTCCTATAGATTGTCTCTGTTCCTTTCTGGTCTTTGTTATTTTTGGGCTTTCTCTCAGCTCAAAGGATCCCCCTCAATATTAATTGCAGGGATGATTTAGTGTTCATGAATTCCTTTAGTTTTTGTTTGTCCTGGAAACTCTTTATCTCTCCTTCTATTCTGAATGACAGCTTTCCTAAATAAAGTATTTTGGCTGCATAATTTTCCCATTTAGTACTTTCAATATATCATGCCAGTCCTTTCTGGCCAGCCAGGTCTCTGTTGACAGGTCTGCTGCCAGCCTTATGTGTCTACCCTTGTAGGTTAAGAACCTCTTGTCCTGAGTGCTTTCAGGATTTTCTCTACAGCTCTGAAATTTGTAAGTTTCGTTATTATATGTCGAGATGTTGACCTATTTTTATTGACTTTGAGGAGTTATCTCTGTGCCTCCTGGACTTGAGTGCCTGTTTCCTTCCCTAGATTAGAGAAATTCTCAGCTATAATTTGTTCAAATAAACTTTCTGCTCCTCCTTCTCTCTCTCTTTCTCTCTCTCCCTTCATCTTCTGGTACCCCTATTATTCGAATATTATTTTGCTTTATGGTATTATTGATTTCTTGAATTCTCCTTTGTGAGCCAGTAGTTGTTTTCTCTCTTTTTCTCAGCTTCCTTGTTTTCAATCATTTTGTCTTTTATATCACTGACTCTCTCTTCTGCTTCATTTTTCCTAGCTGCTAGAGCCTCCTTTTTTACTGCATCTCAGTAATGGCATTTTTAATTTTGGCCTATCATTAGATTTTAGTTCTTTTATTTCTATAGTAAGGGATTTTCTAGTGTCCTCTATGCTTTTTTCAAGCTCAGCTAGCATCTTTATAATCATTGTTTCCAATTCTAGTTCCAATATCTTACTTATATCTTTATTGATTAAATCCCTGGCAGTGAGTTCTTCTTCCTGTTCTTTATTTTGGGGTGAATTTCTCCATCTCATGATTATGTCCAGAAAAGAACAGAAGAAAGAGAGAAGAAGACAAAAATAAGAATGATACCAGAAAAATGCAAATAAAAGTAACCAGAAGAACACGGAAACAAAACAAAATAAGAAAAAAATCAAACAAGAAGTAAAACTAACAAAACAATAAACTAGATCCTGGGTGTATTTTGGTTTGTTTGTTAAAAGAAACTAGATCTCAAAATAGGAAAGAAAGAAAAACATATATATATATACAAAATACAATAAAATACAATGAAAAGAAACCAAAAATAATACAAACATATATATATCACATATATATAAATAATATTTAAAAACAATAAAAAAAGAATTGAAAAAATAAAATAGCTAAAAAAAAAAAAACCAAAACTGAAAGATTACAGAATAATAAAAAACCCCGCAAATGCTATATACTGTTTTTCCCAAGAGCTGAAGTTTTGCAGTTCTCTAAGATCAGTAAATTTGGTGCTAGCAAGTTGTTCCTGCTGGTCTTCTGGGGAAGGGACCTTTTGTGTTGATTCCCACGTGTCCTTGTCTGGGTGAAATTACACCCCCCTTGCCAGGGTACCAGGCTCAGTGTAAGCAGCTCCGGATTGCACTCTGTGTCACTGTTTTGCTCCCTGAAGGCTTTCAGCACTGATGGGGAGGATGAAAATGGCAGTGTCCCAATCTCTAGCCCTAGAGGTGAAATTTCACACCCCAACTCTTCAGTGAGCACTCACAGAAAAACAGTCAATCACTTTTGTCTCCCTATTTTCTGTCCGAACTCTGTGTTCACCTAGCCTATGACCAAGCATTTTTTATTTCAGGCACGTGACCCAGTTTTGAGTCTCCACATGTTTCAGACTCCTGCTGCGCAGACCTGCATCATTCTTTCCAGAGGAGAGTGGAGAGTCTTTCTGTGCTTCTGCCTTTTGCTGGGCCCCTGCTCAGAGACTTTCAGCAACTGTGCAGTGGTTCGCAGTTTACGGCAACACCAAGAAGAAAGCCAGGGCCTAGACTTGTTTTCAGCTGGCTTTCCTGCTTCAATGCCTGGAACCTTGCTGCACTCAGGTACCCCATTCTTTATGTGACTCTAGGGTTCCTGAGGCCATGCTGTCACACCTGGGATTCTGCCCCACTTTGCCACCTGAGCACCTTTAAGCCAGGGACATCCCCCACTGTAGCAGACTTCTAAAAGTTCTGAATTTGTGCTCCTCTGCTTAAAATACTTTGGGGTAACTTCTTTAAGCAAACTCCTGCCACTCCACCCTATCTTCAGATATACAGCCCAGGGTTCATTTCTCTGCACCTCCTACCCTCCATAAAGTAGTTGCTTTTCTATTTATAGAATTGCAGCAATTCTTTTCTCAGAGCTCCATTTATTTCACAGGTGTTTAGAATGATCTGATAACTACCTAGCTGAATTCAAAGGACCAGATGAAATTAGGGTCTCATACTCCTCTGCCATCTCAACTCCTCCTCCTTATTATCCTTTTAACGTCTATGCGAACAGTAGTGTTGGTCAGGTACCTCCTTTCATTTATGCTATTAATAATTTAATTCTTTTCTCTTTTTTTCTTACTTTGCCAGGCTATAGATTTATTAATCTTATTGATCTTCTCAAAGAACTAGTTTTTGGCTTTGTTGACTAGAATTGTCCTTTTACACCTACAACTGTATCAGCAATTGGGAAAATAACCTTAGAGATTATGACAGCTATACTAGGTAGTTATAGAAAATAGGATGAGATCGGAGACAGGCAGAACAGGAAGATCAGTGCAAAATACTCAGAGAAAAAGCATAAATGGATGGGTTTCAAGATGGCATTTATTATAAACGCAAATGCAGGTCTTGCATTTCCCATGAGGTTACATGGTAGAGAAAGGTCTAATATTATGAAAGGGGTTAGATGTTGATGTTGACCAAATGAGAGAAAACCTTTTGGGTAAGGCAGTCCTATTCAGAAAGATAAAAATGGACAAGATACATTTTATCAATGAATGCTTGTAGTGGGTCATAATATCACTGATTTTACTTTTTCTAAAAAGGAAAACTCCATAATATAAAGAGTAATTTTTTAGACAAATTTCTGGGCCCTAAAACAAACACAGAGAGAGGGCAAAAGAAAAGGAGACATTCATATTTAGCAAGAAGTATAAACCGTGGGGCGCCTGGGTGGCTCAGTCATTGAGCATCTGCCTTTGGCTCAGGGCGTGATCCTGGCATTCTGGGATCGAGCCCCACATCAGGCTCTTCTGCTGGGAGCCTGCTTCTTTCTCTCCCACTCCCCCTGCTTGTGTTCCCTCTCTCACTGTCTGTCTCTATCTCTGTCAAATAAATAAATAAAATGTTTAAAAAAAAGTATAAACCGTATTTAGGATAGAAAAAAATTAAAGAATCTATCTAAGCAGGTTTTTAAATAACCAGCTCTTCCTGAAATGAGTAGGAGAATATCATAAAAATATCTCTATCTATTCACCCATCTCTATAAATCAGAGCTACAGAAATATGTGGAAGAAAAAAAAATATTCTTGTCAGCATTAAAATAACAAAGGCAGAGAAAGGTTAAACTCTAGATGTAAATAAATACCAGAAAGGTATTACTCTTAACGTGGCCTCCAGGGCTAATCAAGAATCAACGGTGTTTATAAATCAAGAATTTGTTGAGTATGATTCTCCATTTGGAATGAAAGGAGGAAAATAAGGGTAAACCATCCCAAAACTAAGGATTCATAAAACCAAAGATTTATAGGTCCAAGCAATCCAATGCCAAAGAAATCCAACTCAAAATGGCAGTGACAGAGCTATTTGGACAAGAAACAGTAGAAATTACAAGTCAAGATGGAACCCAGATGAACTGTACACAAAACATAGGAATCAAAGGGAAATAAAAACTAAAAGTTCTTAATATGTCAGAAATGGGCTTTAAATAATACCTTGTCACTGAGATTGCAACTTCCAGTCTTTTAATTATGTTAAGAATGTCAAGAATACATTCTTAGAAAAGAAAAAAGATTTTTTCTTTGAGTGCTTTCTACCCTCCCCTCCATTTTTAAATAGTGTGTATAATAGGGTTGTTTTTTTTTTATGGAATATTTCTACAAATAAAATTAACTTCACAGGCTGAAACCAAGAAAGTCTTCCCATTTTATTCTCCTCCTCTTGGGTACCAATAACTTTTGCCATCATATTTGGAAACAGAATGGGGCGTAAGACAATGCTATCATAATACTTTGTATTCTATTTAATTCTGAATTCTTTAAAAGAAGGAATTATGAGAGACAGATAACTGTAAAGGTCTTAAAGGATTTCATTGAAAGACATTCTATATTGCAGCTGTTAAAAGAATCTAACTCTACCAGCTATCAAGAATCACTTTTGCTGACTTTAGAAAAATAAGATATTAGATAGGATTAATTTTGGATTTCAATTACTGTGAACTAAGATAACTGGACTACAGTCCATACTCTCCAACTAGAATTCATATAGATGCTCTTTATAATATGGTTAGGAACATAAGCCAACTCAGATGAAGTAAAAAAAAATCCATCCATGTTACTATCATTTTTTTAAACCAAAAAATACCTTTTCTGTTTATGATTTCTTCCTATGCAAAAGTTAATGGTAGGGATAGGTAATGAATGAGGTTTCTTCTAGCTCTCAACCTTGTTTTAAATGTTTTAAGATGAGAAAAAATCTACCTTAAAACATACCATACTCTTGATAACATAAAGTCCAAAAAGGCTTATTCCATAAATGACTTATATAATACTGTATTTGGTAAAGTTCTATAACTGTATTAATTCCTGCAAGTACACATGAGGTTTCTGAGGCAGACAGAGGTTTACTGTTACTGACAATAATAAACACTCCAGTACCCCCCACAATCCAATTTCCCTCTTCTGGGCAATAGGAGGAGAATTAGGTGCCATTATATATGCACTAGGGTCTGCACTGTGAGGAAACTTGCTGGTTACATAGGAAAACTGGTACAGTAGCCTTCCTTTCCTCTTGAACAGGAGAATCTGTTGGCCTTAGGCAAACAGATTCTCCTTAGAACAGAAGGAAAAAGATCCAGGTTTCTTATAATTCGGAATATAAATGCAGGCAGAAAATAAGTCAACCCTCTCTGAATTTCTAACCCTAGAATGCCTTCATGGCTCCATTGAAATGCAAATACATTCCACAGCCTGGTAGATCTCTCCCCATGGTCTCATTATTTACTTACCCTTTAACTTCGAAAATCTCCTCCCTGACCCAGCTCCCAAATTTCTGTTCTCAGAAAGTTCTACCCATGCAGAAACATAAAAAATGTCTACTTCCTCACATTATTAAACTATATTTTCAAACTAGAATTACTTTAGAACTTTTTCCTTTAGATCAGTGGTTGTCAGTGTGTGGTCTCTTGACCAGCAGCATCAGTACCAGCTAGGAAATGTTACAAATACAAATTCTGGCAGATGCGGAGGTTAAGATGGCGGAGGAGTAGGGGACCCCTTTTTCAGCCGGTCCCCTGAGTTGAGCTGGATAGGTACCAGACCAGCAGGAACATCCACGGAATCAGCCTGAGACGCAGGAAGATACATCTGGATCTCTACAAATGAACATCTCCAGCGCTGAGTATCGAGGTACGAAGCGGGGAGCCGTGAAACCGCGCACAGATATCGGAAGCTAAACAGAAGGGGGAGGGAGCCGCCGTGTCAGGGCGCCGGGAAGCGGTAGCCACCTGCAAGGGGGAGCGGACAGACCGCGGACCCGCACGCTTGAGACAGCAGGCTGAGAAGGGAGCTCCGGGAGCGCACGCGGGACGGCTGGCGGTTGGCGGGCCACCTGCACGGGGGAGCAGGCGGACTCGCGGACGGCACCCGCGAGACAACAGACTTAGAACGCGAGCTCCAGGAGCGCGCGCGCAGGGCGGCTGGCGGGCCACCTGCACCGGGGAGCGGGCGGACCGCTGACCCACACTCTGGAAACAGCAGACTGAGTCCGTGAGCCAGGAGCATGCGCCACCAAGCATCTCACGGAGCTCCAGAGCTCCGGTGTGCTCACTGGATCGAGGCTGAGACCGGGAGCTCCGGGAGCGTCCGCGGGGCGGCTGGCGGCTGGAGGGCCACCTGCACGGGGGAGCAGGCGGACTCGCGGTCAGCACCCGTGAGACACCAGACTGAGACGGGGAGCTCCGGGAGCCCGCGCGGGGCGGCTGGCGGCGGGCGGGGTTGGAAACACAAAGGACAGAGACGTGCCGGCCCTGGAAGTGAGGGCTGGGACGCCGGGTGTGGGGCGCACAGCCCGGGATGCTGCAGGGTTGAGCAGCACCAACAGAAACAGAGTTAAAGTGGCCAGAACATCAGTGGAGAACGATCCGCGATCCCTCTGTTCTGAGACAGAGGCTGAATTTCAGCCGCTGCTGCTCTCTCAGAAGAGGCATAGCAAACCGCCAGGGAAAGCCGCCAGAGAACAAAAGCCCGGAAATACCGGCTCACAGGGTGCCCATCCCCATCCCCCCTCGCAAGGGACACAGAGACTCTACCCAAACAGGGTTTTCTGAGTACCTGCAGGCAGGCCCCTCCCCCAGAAGGCAGGCTGAAAAATCAAGAAGCCCACAACCCGGAGCGCCTGAGTGGCGCAGTCACCAAGCACCTGTCTTCGGATTAGGGTGTGATCACAACGCTCCGTAAGGAGTCCTTCATCGGGCTTCTCCACCGGGAACCTGCTTCTTCCTCTCCCACTCCTCTGCTTGGGTTCCCTTTCTTGCTGACTGTCTCTCTCTCTCTCAAATAAATAAATAAACTCTTTAAGGAAGAAGCCCACATCCCTAAGATCTCTATAAAACAAGGGCGCACGGCCTGGGTCCCAGTCAACACTTGGGCTCTGGACAACCCTGCAATCTCTCTTCATCAGAATGACGAGAAGGAGAAGTCCCCCCCAGCAAAGAAAAGATAATGAGTCTGTGGCCTCTGCCACAGAATTGGCCTCGGCCACAGAATTAATACATATGGATGTATCCCAATTATCAGAAATGGAATTCAGAGCAACAATGGTCAAGATGATGAGTAAACTTGAAAAAAGCATCAGAGAAAGCGTTGCTGAGAATATAGAATCCCTAAGGGCAGAAATGAGAGCGAATCTGACAGAAATTAAAAACTCAGTGGGCCAAATACAGTCAAAACTAGAGGCTCTGACGGCCAGGGTCACCGAGGCAGAGGAACGCGTTAGCGAATTGGAGGATGGGTTAGTAGAAGAAAAAACGAAAATAGAAGCTGGTCTTAAAAAAATCCACGCCCACGAATGTAGATTACGGGAGATTACTGACTCTATGAAACGATCCAATGTCAGAATCATCGGCATCCCTGAAGGGGTGGAGAAAAACAGAGGTCTAGAAGAGATATTTGAACAAATTGTAGCTGAAAACTTCCCTAATCTAGCAAGGGAAACAAGCATTCGTGTCCAAGAGGCAGAGAGGACCCCATCCAAGCTCAACCAGGACAAACCTACGCCACGGCATGTCATAGTGCAATTCGCAAATATTAGATCCAAGGATACAGTATTGAAAGCGGCCAGGGCAAAGAAATTTCTCACGTACCAAGGCAAAGGTATCAGGATTACGTCAGACCTGTCTACAGAGACCTGGAATGAGAGAAAGGCTTGGGGGGGCATTTTTAAAGCTCTTTCAGAGAAAAACATGCAGCCAAGGATCCTTTATCCAGCAAAGCTGTCATTCAGAATTGATGGAGAAATAAAGACGTTCCAAAATCGCCAATCATTAACCAATTTCGTAACCACGAAACCAGCCCTACAGGAGATATTAAGGGGGGCTCTATAAAGGTAAAAAGGCCCCAAGAGTGATACAGAGCAGCAAGTCACAACCGATACAAAGACTTTAAAGAGAAATGGCATCATTAAAATCATATCTGTCAATAATCTCTATCAATCTAAATGGCTTAAACTCTCCCATAAAACGCCACAGGGTTGCAGATTGGATAAAAAGACATGACCCATCCATTTGCTGTCTACAAGAGACTCATTTTGAACCCAAAGATGCATTCAGACTTAGAGTAAGGGGATGGAGTACCATCTTCCACGCAAATGGACCTCAAAAGAAAGCTGGAGTAGCAATTCTCATATCAGATAGACTGGATTTTAAACTAGAGGCCATAGAGAGAGATACAGAAGGGCACTATATTATTCTTAAAGGAAGTATTCAACAAGTGGATATGACAATTATTAATATATATGCCCCCAACAGGGGAGCAGCAAGATACACAAGCCAACTCTTAACCAAAATAAAGAGACATATAGATAAGAACACAGTAATAGTAGGGGACCTCAACACCCCACTATCAGAAATAGACAGAACACCCTGGCAAAAACTAAGCAAAGAATCAAAGGCTTTGAATGCCATACTCGACGAGTTGGACCTCATAGATATATATAGAACACTACACCCCAGAACCAAAGAATACTCATTCTATTCAAATGCCCATGGAACATTCTCAAGAATAGATCATGCTCTGGGACACAAAACAGGTCTCAGCCAATACCAAAAGATTGAAATTATCCCCTGCATATTCTCAGACCACAACGCTCTGAAATTGGAACTCAACCACAAGGAAAAACCTGGAAGAAACTCAAACACTTGGAGGCTAAGAACCATCCTGCTCAAGAATGACTCGATAAACCAGGAAATCAAAAAACAAATTAAACAATTTATGGAGACCAACGAGAATGAATACACAACGGTCCAAAACCTATGGGATACTGCAAAGGCAGTCCTAAGGGGGAAATACATAGCCATCCAAGCCTCACTCAAAAGAATAGAAAAATCTAAAATGCAGTTTCTATATTCTCACCTCAAGAAACTGGAACAGCAACAGAGGGACAGGCCTAACCCACTGACAAGGAAGGAGTTGACCAAGATTAGAGCAGAAATCAATGAATTAGAGACCAGAACCACAGTAGAGCAGATCAACAGGACTAGAAGCTGGTTCTTTGAGAGAATCCATAAAATTGATAGACCACTGGCAAAACTTGTCCAAAAACAAAGAGAAAGGACTGAGATTATTAAAATTATGACTGAAAAGGGAGAGGTCACGACCAGCACCATTGAAATTGCAAGGATTATTAGAAACTTTTATCAACAGCTATATGCCAAAAAACTAAACAATCTGGAAGAGATGGAGGCCTTCCTGGAAACCTATAAACTACCAAGACTGAAACAGGAAGAAATAGATTTCTTAAATAGGCCAATTAACTATGAAGAAATTGAGTCAGTGATAAACAACCTTCCAAATAATAAAACTCCAGGCCCAGACGGTTTTCCTGGGGAATTCTACCAAACATTCAAAGAAGAAATAATACCTATTCTCCTAAAGCTATTTCAAAAAATAGAAACAGAAGGAAAGCTACCAAACTCATTCTATGAGGCTAATATTACCTTGATCCCCAAACCAGGCAAAGACCCCCTCAAAAAGGAGAATTACAGACCGATTTCTCTAATGAATATGGATGCCAAAATCCTCAACAAGATCCTTGCTAATAGAATCCAACAGTACATTAAAAGGATTATCCATCATGACCAAGTGGGATTCATACCTGGGATGCAAGCATGGTTCAACACTCGCAAATCAATCAATGTGATACATCATATCAACAAGAAAAGACTCAAGAACCATATGATCCTCTCAATTGATGCAGAAAAAGCATTTGACAAAATACAGCATCCTTTCCTGATTAAAACCCTTCAGAGTGTAGGAATAGAGGGTACATTTCTCAATCTCATAAAAGCCATCTATGAAAAGCCTACTGCAAGCATTATTCTCAATGGGGAAAAGCTGGAAGCCTTTCCCTTAAGATCAGGAACACGACAAGGATGCCCACTCTCGCCACTATTATTCAACATAGTACTAGAAGTCCTTGCAACAGCAATCAGAAGACAAAAAGGGATCAAAGGTATCCAAATCGGCAAAGAAGAAGTCAAACTGTCTCTCTTTGCAGATGACATGATACTCTATATGGAAAACCCAAAGGAATCCACTCCCAAACTATTAGAAGTTATAGAACAATTCAGTAAGGTGGCAGGATACAAAATCAATGCCCAGAAATCAGTTGCATTTCTATACACGAATAACGAGACTGAAGAAAGAGAAATTAGGGAATCCATCCCATTTACAATAACACCAAAAACCATGCGTTACCTTGGAATTAACTTAACCAGAGACGTAAAGGACCTATATGCTAGAAACTATAGATCACTTTTGAAAGATATTGAGGAAGACATAAAAAGATGGAAAAATATTCCATGCTCATGGATTGGAAGAATTAACATAGTTAAAATGTCCATACTACCCAGAGCAATCTACACTTTCAATGCTATCCCGATCAAAATACCGAGGACATTTTTCAAAGAACTGGAACAAATAGTCCTTAAATTTGTATGGAACCAGAAAAGGCCCCGAATCTCCAAGGAACTGTTGAAAAGGAAAAACAAAGCTGGGGGCATCACAATGCCGGATTTCGAGCTGTACTACAAAGCTGTGATCACAAAGACAGCATGGTACTGGCACAAAAACAGACACATCGACCAATGGAACAGAATAGAGAACCCAGAAATGGACCCTCGGCTCTTTGGGCAACTAATCTTTGATAAAGCAGGAAAAAACATCCGGTGGAAAAAAGACAGTCTCTTCAATAAATGGTGCTGGGAAAATTGGACAGCTACATGCAAAAGAATGAAACTTGACCACTCTCTCACACCATACACAAAAATAAACTCCAAATGGATGAAAGACCTCAATGTGAGACAGGAATCCATCAAAATTCTAGAGGAGAACATAGGCAACAACTTCTATGACATCGGCCAGAGCAACCTTTTTCACGACACATCTCCAAAGGCAAGAGAAATAAAAGATAAAATGAACTTATGGGACTTTATCAGGATAAAGAGCTTCTGCACAGCCAAGGAAACAGTCAAAAAAACTAAGAGACAGCCCACGGAATGGGAGAATATATTTGCAAAGGACACCACAGATAAAGGACTGGTATCCAAGATCTACAAAGAACTTCTCAAACTCAATACACGAGAAACAAATAAACAAATCATAAAATGGGCAGAAGATATGAACAGACACTTTTCCAATGAAGACATACAAATGGCTAACAGACACATGAAAAAATGTTCAAAATCATTAGCCATCAGGGAAATTCAAATCAAAACCACACTGAGATACCACCTTACGCCAGTTAGAATGGCAAAGATAGACAAGGCAAGAAACAACAATTGTTGGAGAGGATGTGGAGAAAGGGGATCCCTCCTACATTGTTGGTGGGAATGCAAGTTGGTACAGCCACTCTGGAAAACAGTGTGGAGGTCCCTTAAAAAGTTAAAAATTGAACTACCCTATGACCCAGCCATTGCACTACTGGGTGTTTACCCCAAAGATACAGACGTAGTAAAGAGAAGGGCCATATGCACCCCAATGTTCATAGCTGCATTGTCCACAATAGCCAAATCATGGAAGGAGCCGAGATGCCCTTCAACAGATGACTGGATTAAGAAGCTGTGGTCCATATATACAATGGAATATTACTCAGCTATCAGAAAGAACGAATTCTCAACATTTGCTGCAACATGGACGGCACTGGAGGAGATAATGCTAAGTGAAATAAGTCAAGCAGAGAAAGACAATTATCATATGATTTCTCTCATCTATGGAACATAAGAACTAGGATGATCGGTAGGGGAAGAAAGGGATAAAGAAAAGGGGGGTAATCAGAAGGGGGAATGAAACATGAGAGACTATGGACTATGAGAAACAAACTGAAGACTTCAGAGGGGAGGGGGTGGGGGAATGGGATAGACTGGTGATGGGTAGTAAGGAGGGCACGTATTGCATGGTGCACTGGGTGTTATACGTAACTAATGAAGCATCAAACTTTACATCGGAATCTGGGGATGTACTGTATGGTGATTAACATAACATAATATAATAAAATAAAATAAAATAAAAAAACAAATACAAATTCTTAGACCCCACCCTGACCTTCTGAATCAGAAACTCTCTGGATTGGAACCAGCAATGTTTTGTTTTGTTTCGTTTTGTTTGTTTTGGTTTTTTTTTTACAAGCCCTTGTGATTTTGATACATACTCAAGTTTGATAATCATTGCTTTAGATAAATAATGGTATTGACGCTCCCTCCCAATTAATTTTATTGTGGTAAAATACGCATAACATAAAACTTACCATTTTAACAATTTTAAGTGTTCATTTCAGTGCTATTAAATATATTCATACTGCTGTGCAACCATCACCACCCATTTCCTGAACTTTTTTCATCCTGTAAATCTAGATTCTATACCCATTAAATAATAACTCTTCATTCTCTAACCCCCTCAGCTTTCGGAAATTATCATTGTACTTTCTGCCTCTATGATTTTGATTACCCTGACTACCTCATACAAGTGGAGTCTTACAAGTGTTCATCTTTCTGTGACTGAGTTATTTCCCATAGCGAAATGTTCTTAAAGGCCATTGATGTTGTAGCATATGTCAGAATTTACTTCCTTTTAAGGCTGAATAATACTATATGGTATGGTGGGGGCTAAGGGGAGGTTGACCCAAGTTGGGATACTCTGGCATGAAGATTATATTTTGAGTTTAAGGCAATATGACTCTGTGGACTCAAGAGAAATTTTTTGCCCTCCCTTAACTGTATAGAAGAATCTAAATTAGGAGTCTTTCCCGGAATAAAGATTACTACCAGAGATAAATTTTATCTGAGTGACCCGTCTTTATGGCAGGGCAAACGTCTAATTACTAAACATCTACTCTTCTTATTGCCTTGGGAATTGCATTCCTTCCCTTCGAAGTCCCATACCCTTATCCCCTTCTCTTTAGTTCAGCATGACCTAAATATCTCATTTTGCTTGGCTGTCTTTGGAATTTCCATGTCTGCGTGGATTCCCCATAGGAAATTAAATTTGATTTTCTCCTACTGATCTGTTTCATGTCCATTTAATTCTTAGTCCAGCTAGGAGGATCTAGAAAAAGAAAATTCCTGCTCCTCAGGATTATGTATATGTTATAGTTTGCTTATCTATTCAGCCTCTGATGGCCACTTGAGGTGTTTCCATTTTTTAGCTATTTTGAATAATGCTGCTATGAACATAGGAGTACAAATATCTCTTCAAGACCCCATTTTCAATTCTTTTGGCTATATATCTAAGTGGAATACCTGGATCATATGGTAATTCTATTTACAATATTTTTGAGAACCTGCCATACAATTTTCCACAGTGGTTGCACCATTTTACATTACCCCCCAAGAATTGTACAGGGTTCCATTCCTTTTTCCTATATCCTTGCCAAATTCGTTATCTTCCTCCCTTTTTTTAAATAGTGAATATCTTAGTGGATATGAGGTGATATCCCATTGTAGTTCTGATTAGTGACTTTGAGCATCTTTTCATGTGCTTATTAATAGGCCATCTATATATTTTCTGTGGAGAAATGTCTATTTAATTCCTTTGTCCATTTTTTTCACAAGTTGTTTGTTTGTTTTTTTTTTTGTGTTGTTGTTGAGTTTAGGAATTCTATATATATTCTGGTCAATAATCCCTTGCCAGGTATTGATCTGCAAATATTTTTTTCCCTTTCTGTGGGTTACCTTTCTACTCTGTTGATAGTGTTTTTGATGCATAATTTTTAAAAAAATCATGAATTCCAATTTGTTTGTGACAGTTTTATTTCTATTTACAGATCACATGCTTCAGGAAACTACTACTGAAATTTTAAATTTCATCTTCACAGCTGCAAAAAATGTAGAATAGAATGATCTTCAAATCTATGATAGCTCATTATCTCCTTGAAATAAAGTTTGTTTCTTTAAGCACCTTTATTAGGAATGTGTAATGGTCATTTTGGAGCAAATATTGAAAAATATTACAATAAGGAACATTATGTAATATATCAACTTGAATTCAAACATTGTATGTAATGACACAACTTTATCACAGGATTTCATAATGAAAGCTTTTTGCGATTATGTAAAACTTACAATATCCAACCTATGGAGGTGTAAGCTAGAGTGTGAAGCACATATAAAATAAAATAATTAATCAGGTCATGATCTCATGTTTTGTGAGATTGAGCCATGCATTAGGCTCTGGGCTTTGTGAACATTTATGATATTAATATTTCCCGTATACAAAATGAATTGTTTAATGATACCATATAGGTGAAGAGGTTTAATCATCCTTTAGAATAATTTGTGTCCCCACCTACGTTTGATATTTTGACCTACTCCTTCTTTAGGTTTAGTAAATATGGTAAGAAAGATAACAGAAAAAATTGTTCATAGAGATTAAATTATCTGTTAATTCTATTATATCATGTTCTGTCCTATATATATGTAGGTGTCTTGATAAACCAAGTCACAGGTGCATTTAATAGTACCTACAGATGTATTAAATTGTTAGTCTCATAACTGGCAGTGACTAGTTTTAAAATCCATTATAAAAGAAGTCCTGACCAGGGAAACTGTCAGGAAAATAGACAATTTAACTCAGTAGGGGAAAAAAGCTCAGAATTCACAAAAGTTAGTGCTTTTGAATGTATCTCACAATTTGATTTAATTTAAAAGCACACACAGAATGAGATAATATAAAGCTGAAGCATATTTTACCTGTCAAGGACAAACTCTACAGATTCACCTAACTTTGTATTTTAACTACTTTATACATTACAGTCTAATATTTTTGGTGTGTTTTTTGGTCTTACAAAGCACAATAAACCTAATTTTTAAAATGAGCAGGAACAACTTGTTTCATTCTTTGTACCCTTAGAAGACAGTTCAAAGGCTCAATGGCTGTCTGCCGCCTAATGAATATCTGGACTTTGTTACTGTATTGATAAGAATTTCACATGCAATCAATAGGATGGGCTGCATGACAGTAGCCTTGATAGATCACTTACCATGATTAGTTAATATCTGAGTTAGTTAATATGGTAGAGTCGATTCATTGTTAATTATTTTCAGGCATGAAGTAAATTGACTTGAAAATTATATTCATTGTTTTTAGGCTTCACAATACTATGTAGGCACTGTACACATAACTAGAAATATAGTCTCACATTAAAAGCAAAAAGCTCTATTAGTTTCTTCAATTTCAGTCATATAGTACTTTTATACTTTCAAAAGTACAGTTATGAATAAAAATGTCACCAATAATATACTAAGAATAAAAATAGTTGAATTTATTTAAATAACTTGCATTTAAGGAAACAGTTATTATTTCCAATTAATAAAATCTAACCACTTATTTTCAAAATAAATTCAGCATGATGTGTCAAAGTTATTTGTACTCATCCCTAGGATTTAGTGCAAGTTTTCTTCAGCAATTTGACATTTATTTTCAATGAAGAGAAAATAGAATTATAAATATTTTACATACATCTGCTTTTTCTCAGAATACTAAATTTGTACAATCTGTGAAAATAAAATATACTTTAAGTAACACCAGGCCTTCCTGAAATACCACATGTCGGGTGATTAAATTCTCTTTTATTTTTTATTTTTTTAAAGATTTAATTAATTAATTTATTTTAGAGAGAGAGGCAGAGAGAGAGGCAGAGAGAGTGCTTGAGAGCAGGGGTGGGGGGCAGAGGCAGATGGAGAGGCAAGAAGACTCTGTGCAGAGCCCAAGGCGAGTCTTATCTCAGGACCCATGAGATCAAGACCTGAGCTGAAATCATAAGCCAGAGGGTTAATTGACTGAGCTATCCAGGCACCTCTAAAATCTCTTTTAAAAATAATTTTTTTCTGCTAAATTTTAGAAAAATTAAGAAATGTAGAAAAATTAAGAAATACTTGAAAGTAATTTTAATGTTTCTGTTGAGGGAGAAAGCCTTGGAGCTACTTGCTCTGCCATTTTTGCTGATATCACTCTATTCAGCCTAATTTGAATCATGTGGTTTGGGAGAAGGACCCTTAGCTAGCTAACAAAAATGTCCAAATTAAGCACTTCTGATGCGTACTAACTTGAGATTGCTGTTTAAGGGGGGAAAATGTGCAATTACGTGAATTATAAGATGAAGTACTACTCTTCTAAAACTTCATTTTAATTAAAAGAATGATCTACATTCAAATTATGGTATTTGGTCTTGGGTATTTGACAGAAATTTCAGAAATGAATGCAGTGAGCATTTTATTTGTGGCCAATGGTAAAAGTTGAGATTTTAAATAAAATTTAAATTTATGGAAAACTTATATTTGCTGTTGAAGCTTCATAGTTCCCGTGAATAAATGTTTTTCTGATGATATCTATGCTTACATCAACAAATAGAGTTTTTAAATATTATATGAACTGTGTTAACATTTGGAAAATCTGGATAACTCATTGATCAAATATTTTCTAAATGATCACTGTATGATGACATAAAATTATGCATGGGTAAAACATCCATAAAATGTGCAACACAGATGAACAAATTTTAATATAACAGAGTAGGGGAAATTTATTTATATGATTTTGAATTCTATATCGTAACTTTTTCTTTAAGATTTATTTATTTGAGAGAGGGAAAAAGCATTTGCATGAGTGTGAGAGCAGAGGGAGTGGCAGAAGGAGAAGGAGAGAGAGAATGAGCCTAGAACCCAACACAGGGCTCAAGCCCAGGACCCTGAGATCATGACCTGAGCTGAAACCAAGAGTCCAACGCTCAACGGACTGGGCCACCCAGATGCCTCTCAACTGTTTTTTAAGGAACTACTGCTTGTCAGGTTTTGGCGTAATATCAAAGAACATTTTAGTTATATGAAGTGGTTATTAAAATACTCTCCCTTTTCCAATTATATGTCTGTGTGAAGGAGGATCTTCATATACACCAACCAAAATAAGATGTCATATTAATTGAATGCAGAACCAGGTATGAGAATTCTGCTGTTCCGTATTATGCAGGATAATAAATGGATTTGTAGATATGTGAAAAATGACACACTTCCCGTTGATTTTTGATTGCAGAAAATACAGTTGTTTTTATAAAAATATATTATTTATATTAATATGCAATGAATTTGCTATTGTTAAATGAGTTAATGAATTATTGATTTTTAATTTCTTAGTTCAATTTTTAAGTTGGCAAATATCAATATATAAAACTCAGGCAAACATAAGCTCTTTAGAGTCCTTAATATTTTTTTAGGAGCATAAGTATTTTAAGATAAAAAGATTTGGGAACTGTTACTTTAAGAGATACTTTATTTCCCTGGTTACACTCACTTTGGCATCAAGATCTTGAATCCAAAAAGGAGGTATCCAAGATGATAATAAACAAACTTGTGAGAAAGTGAATTTTTCAAGCATATGTTTTATTCTGTGCAAATATATGTGTAATTAATTTTATAGCAAATAGAATGTTTTCTGAACTTGGACTTGGTTTCCTCTCATTAAGAGACTGACAAACCCTTGACCTATAAGATAGACATGGGAATGTCCAGGTCACCTTTTGTCCTCTTTAATATCTTTATTCTTCAGTGTAATTATTCACTGGTTCTTTGGTTTTTGGTTAGTATTTAATCAGGGTATCTTCAGACCTCACAATTATTGAATGATGTCAGGGTTGATGAACCTGGTTCAATGCTCTCTCAGTGGCTGTGAAGTGAGCTGCCTCTGCAGCTTTTTCTGGAACACGTTCTAAATGCTCTTGGGCACTTTTCTCTCAGCATTCTTCCAACAACTGCAGCAAATAAAGGGAGTTCTATATGAGAGGACGTGTAGTGCATCAGCATTTATTTCCTTTTGTTTGGGAGATTTCTGTACATATTACAGCAAAATGAAGATAAATTTCTTATCTGTGGATGAATGCAAAAATGAAGCATGGATGCCATTGTGTTTCTTGTGCACTCATTAGTCATATCTAATAAAAAATAACTACGGGTGTCACTGTTGAAAGACTTCATGGTGATCACCATGTGGTTTATATGTGCAAAGCTATGGTTTCAGTGTAATGGTTTTAAAAGTACATTTATATTCAAAAAGAAACTACCACAAGCTGCAATTAAAATTTTATAGAAATATCATTGCATATGCCGAAAGTACAGCCATCGCCCCACTTGGAAAGAAGGAAGGCAAAAAAGAGGAAGAAAGAACATAATGAATGAAAGAAAATGAAAATAAAATTTTTGCTCTCATTTTTCCAAAAGGAGGCCCATCCTGGTCAACCTGTGGGCATTTTGGTGGCAGACAGAATTAGTCCTTTTATTTCTAGGTCTTCAGTTTGCCTCCTATAGAGTGATCTATACCTAATGGAAGTTTGACTATTTAAAGACAACCTACCATGTATTTTGTAACTGGTTCTTTTTTAAAGATTTTTATTTATTTATTTGAGAGAGAGAGAGGGAGAAAGAAAGAGAGCACGTGCAGGGGGGAGCCGCAGAGGGAGAGAGAGAAGCAGATTCCCCACTAAGCAGGGAGCTCAACAAGGGGCTTGATCCCAGGACCTCGGGATCATGCCCTGAGCTGAAGGCAGATGCTTAACCGACTAAGCCACCCAGGAGCCCCTTTCTAACAGGTTTTTTAAATCTTTTGTCACATACTTTCCCCCCCTCTTTGTCTCTAAGATCAAAATAATGTAGAAAGATCATCTTGATAATACTCAAGAATTATAAACTTGGTAGTCAAAAATAATACTGGAAAGCAGATTTTAGTGAAACAACGCTGACATCCAGTGACTACTTAAGCTAATGCAAAATATGTAAATAACATAGAACTTGAGAGAGAGTGTTTGTTCATTTAAATGTCTAGTCCATGTGAAATGCTACTATTATCTGTCTCACTGATCACCGTATCTAGGTCAGAATCTAGGAAACACCTTGCATAGTCAATCTTTCTGAAGTCTCCGGATTATCAATGACTGCTATTCAATATGCCTTTAAAACAATTGATGCTAAAGTTATTGTGCCTACCACGTATGATATACTCAAACTTTCCCCAATGTAGAAGTGGAGTTAAAAAGATACATAGATATTCATTTTATGAAAATGTACTCTATCCTTCTACGAGAGAAAGAGAGAAAAAGGGATTAACAGTTTTTTCACTACATGTATAAAATACGTATATATCAATTAGTAATTTTTTTAAAGATTTATTTATTTATGTGACAGAGAGAGGGAGAGATGGATGTGGGGCTTGATCCCAGTACTCTGAGATCATGACCTGAGCCAAAGGCAGACACTTAACTTACTGAGCTGACTGAGCCACCCAGGCTCGCCTAGTAATTTTATTAGTAAAACCATGTATAACTTATCAAAATAGCCACTTTATGTGTTGACTAAAGATTCACTCTTGCTAAATTAAACGTAAAAGCTATTAGCAAATATACTAACAAATATATTAAATGAATAATAAATTTTAAAAACACTCAGTTCTGGTGTATCCACTTCTCATAAATCATCTAGAGGTATCATAATTATTTTAAATACTTATATAATAGCAAACTAATTTTAGTGTTTTTTTTTAATCATTCACTGTATGGGTACAAAAATCACTTTGTACAGAGCTTCTTATTTGTTAGTTGAATGTAGAAATGCTTGTTAATTGCAACACTTGCATTCTGAGTTGATTAATGCTTCTTCTACACCTATTATATGCCAGGAGTGCACAGACTGCCCACAAAGAAACTTGGCATTAATATCAGAAGTTAGTTCTATGCTTTCTTAAATTTCCCACGCAATTAAAAAAAAATGAGTTCTAGAGTTATTCTGCTTCTTTCTGTCCATGTTGATAGTTGGAAATCATTAAAGCAAGCCCTGGTAACTGTTTATAGGATGTCAATTCCTATTGGACAGAGATGGGATTCTTCCAATATTTCATCCATGTTCTATCATTATTTCTGATTTTAAAGATGTATGCTTTTACATTCAACCATTGCTACAGATAAATGCTTTTATCATTCAAGTGTCAATACTGACATATACATTTTTGGGTGTGTTTATATATATCATTATGTATGTATCATATTAATATATACATATATATCATATTATATATATGTTGAGAAACTATTCATGTAATCCTTTTTTATTAACAGCCTTTTAAAAATAAGAATGAATAATTTTATCCAATTTTTGATGCATCCACAAAGGTGGTAATATAGAATGTATTCCTTGGCATTGTTATGATTAATCTTATTATTAATAGATTTTCTACTATTGAATCATACTTCCACACATAAGTTAGTTTTCGTAGCTAGTTTGCTACTTAGAAAGCCCCCCAAAATGCAAAAAAAAAAAAAAAGTGAATAGCCAAAGATATGGCCTAGAAAGTGTGGCAATTTCTTAGAAAGCAGAACAAGATGGTATTTGTAATAGGTGGTAGGCCAGCTCAATCTACAGGGAAATTATCTGGCATGCTCTGTGCCATGACAGATTTTGTTTCTTGCTTACGGCCTGTTTAAAGTCAAGGAATGAAGAAAATTCCTCTGTTTTAGTAAAATACTATTTATTTTAACCAATGGACTGTGGGAAAAATGACTGGAAAAAGTTATCAAAACGAGCACGGCCTTTCTCCCTCTCCCTTTGCCTTCTGCTCTCCCTGCTTGTGCTCTCTCTCTCTCTGCACTGGAAAAATCATCATTACTCTTCTAAAGGACTGCTTTTATTTTCAATCCAATTTTTATAGTCTGAAAATGCAAAATATTAAGGACTTTATAATACTAACCTTAATTTTGGAATGTTCTACAAATATTTGCCTTGCTCATTAGATTTACCCTGATATTAATATCTCTTTCCTAGATTCTATAAAACTTACACACCAGTCAATAAAGACAATGTCTAATCTATACACAGTCCACAAATCCTTTATCTTCTCAATCCTGCATTTAAAGTCATTATTTTTTTAAAAAGGCATTATTTCTTTCTCATTGTTCTGTTTTTCCTCATACTGTAAGAGAAAAAGAGAAAAAAAAATGAATGACTTTCCAGTGAGCTCTACAATTCTCAATTAACTGTGAATCAGTAGTGAACAATTGTCAGTAACTTACTCATCAAAAACTATAACACTATTTCAAATTTTAAAGTTGTAAGATACCTTACTATCTATATATTCAACTGTTAGTAGTATTTCCTGTTTTTGACTGCCTTTCAGAATGAAAAAAAAAGAGATGAAAAACTCTTGTCAGTTCTTTAAACATTTAAGATAACATTACAAAGGAATTAGGAAGAGTTTATAAATGAAAATGAGGACTTTTAGCAGTCATTTTAGTTGTTTCATCCATATAAAGTAGTATATTTAAACCTAAATCATTGACAATTGCAGTTTTGAAAGTTTTCATATAGATACACTATTTACACAGCACATTCTAAAGAACAGAGAAACTTTTTATAGTTGAAGTGAAAATAACTCCTTAGTCAATAAAACATAGTTTTTATTCTTTATTACTTATAAGAAAGAAATAAAGACTCATTCTATGCCATCATTATTTGCCTCTTCAGTAGAGCTGAAGAGTTCATGAAAACTTATGTTCACAAAAGTTAAGTCTTAATAATTAGAATGAGGAAGAATAGAAGACTAAGACATCAACATAATTGCCTTATCCTCAATCTATTGTTACTCGTAAGGTTTGACTTGTTCTCAGCAGCCTACACTGCACAAGGGGATAATAGACGTATGGGTGAGGAGGCTCTATCTTGATTATGATAGATTTGTCCTAGTGCCCAGCAAATGCCTAAAACTAGCAAGTATTCAAAAACTTTGAGTATAGATAATGTTCTGTAAAACAATATTTTTAAAAAAGAATTTGCCATGTTCCTGATTTGAGACTTTTTTGTATTCTGGATTTTTTTTTTCTTAGTTGCCTTTATGTAGATAGATGCCCTGATTTCCCAACTGGAAATTTGGCTTTCTAAAATTAGGCACAATGTTTTCTGCCAACTTTTCATAACAAAAAGCACATAGAATCTATTTGACAATGATTAGTTGGATGGCCAATAATTTTTCTGAAAAGAAATAAGTAATTTTGAAAAAAAAAAAGTAATTTTGTATGTTCTGACTGATATTATGAATAACAGGTAAATAACATCATGAGTAAAAATTCATAATAGAGTATTTATTTACAATTTATTATATAGTTCATATACATGGACACTGTAGGAAATATCCATTTTACATAATAAGTTAGATGGATTGTTTTTATGCTTCATATATTCTAATCTCCAATTATCACATTTAATTATATCACAGATCATTTTAATTACTTAGGAGCAGTAACAGATTATCTAGTTTTCATGGTACTTCCCATAGAATTTCCAAATAAAAGGTTATTCTCCCTCAGTTTCCTGACAGAATTTGTCTCCACTTATAAGTGCTGAGTGGTTTCTTAAACTATACCAACCTTCTTTTTTAAATATTAGAGAAAACATCTCTTGTCTGGACAACGGAAGATGCCCAAGATCCCAAGGGTCATTAATAAAGTAATTTTGAAGACTTATCTTGCTTTGGATTAATATTAATTTTCCAATATTTTCAATAGTATATTAGTATATTATTTAAGGTAAGTTAAGAGCAAAGAAGTCACTGATTTTAGTTTGACATGCTGTTTTACTAAGAAGTTCTTGTCTGAATGGCAAACAGATGAAGCTTTGACTCTCTTAAGATTAATTTGCATACTAGCTAATAGTTTCATGCTGAGAAAGCAAAAACATCATCCCAATTTAGAAGCAATTAACAATTTCTAAACACAAAACCATGAAACAGGGAAATATCCATTTTCCCCTCAAAATGGAGCTTTAGACTAAGGTTTGGCATACATTTATGCTATTTGTAAATAATAAAATAACTAATTGATTAAACACTGCCAAATCACTGAAAAATAAAATTTATTACTTAAATGCCTATTTAAAATAATATAATTTAACATTTAATATATATAAACATTTTACTTTAATTAGGCGACAGTAGAAAAGAATCAGGAGGAAAATCCCATAGGTGTTTAAAAAACCACAGATCTTTAATGAACATTTGTCACTTGTCCAAAACATTTACATAACTCAGACATATTCCCATAGATTCAGAAAATGTTAAAACAAACAAACAAACAAACAACAAAAACTCAGAGTGGGGTCTCTGGGTGGCTCAGTCAGTTAAGTGTCTGTCTTCGGCTTAGGTCATGATCTGAGGGTCCTGGGATCAAGCCCCATGTCAGGCTCCCTGCTCAGTGGGGAGTCTGCTTCTCCCTCTCCGTCTCCCCCTCCCCCTGTTTGTGTTCTCTCTCTCTTAAATAAATAAATAAAATCTTACAAACCAAAAAAAAAAAAACCAAACCCCAGAGTGTCACACAACTTGAAATGTAGAACTTGGAAGCTGATGTAGAGTAATGGAAATAATCTATAGACATTGGATTATTAGAAGATAGGACATGATTGACAATAATAAAAATAATATAACAGTAGTTATACTATAAGCTTTGCATTTTTGATGTTTAAATTATCTTCCCAAGAGCTTCTCATTATTAATTTATTTAATGCCAGACAACCTTATGAGGTTGAGTTTATAGATGAAGACAAAAGCAAAAGAACATTAAGATATTTGCTTAGAATCATGTAAATAATACTTTCAGGACCCTGATTCAATCTCTAATAGTGTAGCTTAATTATTTTTCAATATTAATAAATAGTATAATTTAATAATAAGATAATGTTAATAATTAATTTTTAAAATTAATCTGGTACTAATAGCAGTAATACTGCTCTTCAAGAATGGAACCCTTGCTTACCTTTGAGAAGGTTTTAACAGTAATATAGACCTGATGGGTTTGTTATTTTAACATTTTTATAAAGTATCCTATAATGTTCACTCTTATCTTAATATATATTAATACACATCACTCATAAAATTGTCAGTGTGCTTATGGGAGTGTTTGTTCCATTAGTTAGATTGAAGGTTGGCAAGGTTTTTCTGTAAAATGCTTTATACTATATATTGGGGCTTTGTGAATTATGAAGTCTCTGTCTCAAATTAGTCAACTCTAGCACTAAACAGCTATAAATATACATAAACAAATAAGTGACTGTGTTCCAATAAAACTTTATTTAAAAAAACAGACAAGTCTGATGAGGCTCACAAGCCACAATTTGCCAAACCTTGCCTTAGATAATATTGGTTTAGACACGACTGAGCAGAGACATTAGATTTAAGTCTATGTTTAGACTCTATAACTGATATGTAGCTGCAGAAGCACGTTATATTCAATCGTACCTATCGTATCTCCATTATGGTATCTTTTTTAGATAGAGCTGCATGCCAGCCTGGTAACTTCCCAGCATGGTTTACTTATGGGATTCGGATTATATGGTAACTATCTCCACAACTCACATGACAAACATGTATTTCTAAAGTCCCAAATGAGCTAACAGGTTGACACTTGAATTAATGATTAGATGAACAAAAGCTACTCTCACATATACTTCCATGCAGCTATTTTAAATTGTACGGCAGACAACTGGAAGATGGAAATTTTATATACAATGTCAAGAACCACTTTGGAAAATGTGTTTCTATGTAGAAGCAAATTTCTGGGGAAGTCTCTATTATATTTAACTGGCAGCTTGACTGCTGAGCAGATGATACTAATGCAGAAGGTGCTGCATAAATTCCTCATTAAAACAGAAACATGAACTTTTTATGTGAAAGAAATTTAACTCCCTATGCCTATATCTGCAGTTTGTTTCCCAGCGAACATCAAATTTGAAAAGAGAAATCTTATATATGTTTTTATTGATATGAATGAAAAACTAAAATGACACATTTGGGAAAACACGTAGAAAACAAATATTGTATGTTTTTATACGTAGGATGATGCTTGATGAAAATGATACTTTATTTTTTCTATGTTCAGAACATAGATGTAATTTCACTTGGCAGTTTCAATACCCTGGGTGACTTCACTTTCCATTAAGTTAATGGAAATTTGGACTTTTTAATTCTCAAATTTTTGACTTCTTTATTCTCAAACGTCCTTACCTCCAACTTCACCAACTTTGTATGTAAACTAAATCACCTTCATGTCCTTCTGAAAAAAAAGATCTGCCCTACATTCATACATATAAATGCACACATTCACTGTGAAAATGTGCATTTGCCCCAAATGTTCCTTGCTTTTTTGTGTTCCTTAAAAAGAAGAGCAACTCTTCTCATGCAAAGCTAATGCCTCTCCCATCTCCTTGCTAGTCCTTTAATCCTCTCAAGGCTTAATGCTAACTTAACTCTCTTCTGAATCTCAGTCTCTAGCTCTAGAATCCTGAGTCTCTCTTTCCCTTACTCATTCTGACAATTTACTAGGTGTTCTGTATTAGACATTGAATCTCCCCTAGTTGTTATTTTAATTTTGTTCTTTTCTTCTTTGCTAAACATCTTGGAAAAAAACAGTCTCTATTTTCTTACTACCTTTAAAATAAGGTATACTCTGGTGCTGTTCTTACTAGCATGTTATAAATCTGTAATATAGCTTCTTAACTATTACAGGACTTTGGATCCTTTACCAATCTCATGAAAGTTGTAGGTTGCCCCCTCAATAATGCACATACTTAGAGAATTCCTAAGTTTGGGGTATTCAGACCCCTAGAAGCTCTTCTATGATGACAAGTGATACATTCACTTTAAGTTAAGCTTCCCTGCACTCTTTTCTGTAATCAACCCTCACAGTTTCCAATACCACCTACATAGTTGTGAATCCTCAATCCATGAAGCCTTCCTCAACCTCCTTCACGACTCCCAGGTCTTCTATTGGAAATCTTTCCTTGCACATTGCACATTCAATATGTCCAAAATTACCTATAATATTCCCTCCAAATCTATCCATATCCTTACTTCCTATCCTGATGAAATGGAGTATCAAGGCCAATAACTGGGGGGACCATCCTTGCCACTTTTATCCTTTATATATAATCTATGGGGGAGTCATCTTGACTATACTAAGTTTCTCAGATTCTCTAGATATTCTTTCTATCTGTTGTTATAGTATCTGGATGTGCCATTTTCAATGATACAACCACAGGTCCTATAACCAACCATCATCATTATGTCCACACCTCTGTTCTAGAGTCACTCCTAACTAATATTCATCAAGGTATCCCATATACTAAATATAAATCATTCAACTCCTGCCTACATTTTCAGATAAATGCCCTGTCGATCACTAATATTTAGCTTAATATCTAGTCGTAACAAACTATTTGTGATTCCTAACATACAAAATATATTTTCTAGACAGTTTGGCTTTGCATCCATAGTTGGCTTTAGTCAGAATTTTCTCCCTTCCCCTGATCACAGACAAACCTTACTAAACCCTTAAGACTCCATTCTATGATCAAAGCCTCAGGTAAACTTTGCTCAAATTACCTTTCCAGACCTTGATGTTACCATTTCTCCAGCCGCAATAGACCTTCACTGAGGAAGGAGGATAATCCAAAGAAAGCAAATAAAATATTTACAGTAAAAGTTTTACTAGAGGTGGGATTTTTTGAGTCACTCTTTAGTTTTTCACAAAATTATGAAGGTCAGTTTTTATATTCTTCCAATTTTTTTTTAAATTTTACTACTCTTATATGGCTGTTCCAAACAGCATGTGTGCTTTAATTTTATATGTCCAAGTATTAATAATTGTGGTAGGAAAAAAACCAACCCCCCCAAATGTGTTCATAATCTAACACTCAGAATTTATAATCTGTCATAATCATGACAGTTTATACGGCAAGGGGAAATTAAGTTTGATATAAGGTTGTTAATTGAGCTTAAATTAGAGAGACAATCCTGTATTACATGGGTGGGTACAGTGTAATTACAGAGATCCTTATAAATGGAAGAGAGAGTCAAAGAGTAAGAGAAAAATCTGCAGTAGAAGAATGGCCAGAGAGATACCACATTGCTGGTTTTTCAGATGGACTATGGGGCAAGGAATTTGGATGAAGGTGGAAAGGGCAAAAAATATGAATCCCTCTGAGAGCCTTTAGAAAGGAATATAGTCTTGTATTTTAGCCCGCTGAGACCTGTGTTGGATGCATACCTTACAAAAATTAAGGTAATAAATTTGTGTTCAAACCACTAAGGTTGTGGTAATTTATTGAAAATGAATACAAAAAATAACATTTATCTTTCCATATATCTGATGTTTAAATCTCTCCCAGTGGAAATACAAAATTGTGAAAAATATACCATTGGAAAAATTAGGGGAAAACAGTAAGCAAATTTTGAAAAGCTAGGAAATAATCAAAAGTAATGAAAAATAACCAGAGCCGTAGTTTTCAATAAAAGTCTTTATAATGCAACTATAAAGACAAAATAAAACCAAAAAACTAAAACTTCAGAGAAACCTTCTAGAATTTTCCAATGGTTAAAACTATTTCATCTCATACATTATTCTCTAAAATTTATGAACAACTAAAATCACAATTTTTAGAAAACTGATGTGTTAAATGAAGTGGATTAATTGGTCTCTTGGAAGAGTGAGAATTATGAGAAATAATTTTATGAGAATTAAACAACAGCCTTTTTTAAATTAAGGCAATGGTGGCAAAACACTGGCTGGGCTTACTAGAAGGTTATCAGAGTATTCCTGGGGAGTCCTATACTGACACAAACAATACATATTTTTTCTTTTGTACTTATGAGCAGATGAGGGACAATGATATTATGCTCTCTATTTGTATAAATAATATCCCATCTCCAGTTGCCTACTAATTAGGTTTTAAGTTTTACTAAACTTTGGAATACAAATGAAATTAAAGCATATAGAGATTGTGCAAGAACTGTTATTTAATACTCTATAGAACGGTGGAGTTTTTTTTTTTTCTTCTTCTTCAAAATGTTTTCATTTAGATATTTGTGCCTATTTTTTTTCTTTATCCTGCTTCAGAATTTAGCAAATATCCTGAGGTGAACGGTAGGCATTTAAGTCCCCCAACTTCCTGTCCTAATCCCTGTTTCTCTGGCCACTAAGTATGGTGTAGCCAAACACCTCGGGAGGTGTGGTTTTCTTCCTTTAAATACCCTGGAGACAACTTAGATACAGAAGTCACTTTATTTCTCCTGTTTTATCCTCTCTCTGAAGTCTTAACCCTCCAGTTCCTCAGGATCTTTTTGAAGCTTCAAAGAAATCATTTCTGGGTTTTGTGTGTGTGTGTGTGTGCATGTGTGCGTGTGTGTGTGTGTGTTGTGTGTGTGTGTGTTGTTTTTGGCTTTTCCTGTTGATCAGTTGGGGGCATTGTTTGCAGTCACTTGACCTCATCTAGAAGCAAAAACTCCTCTGATTCAAGAAAAATTAATTATATATGAAGATAGTTTTCCTGCATTATTCTCTAATGAATATTTCTAAGGTACTTTGGCAATGTAGCTGTATTTAGAAACCAGAATCATGTATACACCACCTGCCATTTTCAAAATGCTATATACAAAATAAATATAACGGGATAAAAAGGGTCTGCTTCAGCAGCCATTATTTTTTCCCAATTACTTATTGTTTCATCCTTTTGTCTTGGCACTTCTCCTTTTCAGTGGCCATTTTAATTGTCTGTTATATTCCCCTTTAATTAGAAGGGAAATTAATACATCTTTTGGTTGGAGGAAATAGAAATATAAGAAATTAATTCATGGGGTTTTTATTGAAACAGAGGAATTGAAAGTGTGAAAAATAATACAGAATCTCTGTATCTACTAGTACTTGCACAAAGTTAGAAAATTCTTAAAGTACATAATATAGGAGTTTATCTCCATCATGTCTTATCTTCTCCTATCCCCAGTTCCTCTTCCCAAAGTTTACCAGCGTTACCATTTTTTGTAATTCTGTGCAGAAGAATTAAAAAAGAGAAAGAAAATATACATATCTATTTTTTATGCAAAAGAGATAATTGCATACATATAATTACTTAATAAGATCATTTGGAGATTCATTTATTAAGCAAATGTTTTCTAAGTGTCTATCATGTTTCTAGAATTGAATTTTAACTTTGTATTTTACAGCTTATGACTCTGAACAAGTTTCCTAAACATTCTCTGTCTCCATTTCATTATATTTAAAATAGAAGAAATAGTTGTCCCTACTCAAAATCTTTGTGAGAACCGAATAAGTTGCTACATGCAAAAGTGCCTGTAGTGTCTTCCTTGGTAAATAATAAACTTCATATAAATGTTAGCTCTTATTATTGTTCTATTGTTATATTTCAGGTACTGTTTTAGACACGGAGAATTTATTAATAATAAGGTTGTCAAAGACCTTGATTAAAAGAAGACTAGATTCCCAAGGTGGAAGGAGCAGACAATAAACAAGAAGATTAACAATCAGAACAATAATATCAGCTACTGATATATACCATGAAGATAATATGAAATTGATATAACAGCCTAGGACCAAGTGGAGATGGGGGAGGTAATCAAGAAATTCTGGTACAGTGGTTGGGGAAGGCCTCCGACATATTGATATTTGAGCCGGGATGTGAGAAGTGCTACTCCCATGAGGATGAGAGGAAATGTATTTCACATAGAGAAAAGAGAAAGTTAAAAAAAAATCTCTAACTTACATGAAAATGAGTTTGACGGTTCATGTAAAAAAGATGTAGAAGTGTAGACATTTTAAAAGGCAGTGAGCCAGGAAAAGTGGGATAAGAGAGAGATTACATAAAATGTGGGGAGAATGTCTTGCTGGCCATAGTAATACACAAACTGTTACCAGACTTGCCTTCCTACTATACACAACTGTAAACTGGACGAGCTATGTAAAGTGCTTCCAGCTATTGAAAAACAGGTCATGTTGAGCTGTGTCTTGTGTTCAGCTAGGATATCTGACAAGGGGCACTTTCTAAGGTGGTGGAGCCCAATCAGAATGGCTGTGTTGATAAGCTGAGAAGAGAGACATCATAGCTGGAGTGGCTCTGAGGTGTAAGTGTCAAGAAGAAAAACCTATGCCGGAGGGTGAAGAGATGTAGAGGGGTGAACTTGGAATCTGTACGTGGGATTCAACAACAGATTTTTGACAGAGAGCTTGTCTTCAGATCTACTGGATAGACTCTATAAGGCCCAGCAGAGAGTAGTAACTATGGGGAGAGCAGAACAGAGATACCAGAGATCATGTGTTCTGTGAAACTTTGGAGTTCCAGCTTAGCACCTGGAGGGATCTTGCTGAGCCTCTCAAGCATTCATATAAGACAAGGAATGGAAGACCAGGATGTTGGAGAAAGAACAGAGACTATGCCCCAGAACAAGTTTTGGTAAATATTGACTATAAAGGAACAGATAGTAAATATTTTTATCACATATTTCATCTTGTTTTTTAACAACTCTTTACCAATGCAAAAAAAATTTTAGCTGTGTATGAATACAAACCACTGGATTTTGTCACCTGGCATTAGTTTGTTAACCTCTAGTATAACTATACATTCTAAGGCTAAAAGCAGAACTAATATAGGCCCACCATAATAAAGAATAAAATCAAGTCCTAAGGATCAAAAAGATTCCTCCAAAGTTTAACTGCTTATCAGGAAAATCAACATTCATTAACATTAAGTTATGGTTTACAACTGACCATAATGTATCATCAACAAGGTGGAACATAAACTCAAAAACATACAAAAGCAAGAAAATGGAATCTATAATAAAATAAAATGAAAAAGCCAATAGAAACAGATGCCAAAATTACCCAGATGTTGAAATCAACAGACAGGAATATAAAACATATATTATAAATATGTTCATGGACTTAAGAAAAAGGATAGTCATATTGAGGGAACATATGGGTAATCTCAGCAGAGAAATGAAAGCTATTTTTAAAAGAACCAAACTGAAATTTAAGAACTGAATTATAAAATATAGGAAATGAAAAATGTACTTGATGAGCTTAACATCAGATTGGAGACATCAAATTGTCAGTGGCCTGGAAAACAGATCAATATAAATTACATGAATAACAGAGAACATAGACTGAAAAATAAATGAACAGAACCACAGTGACAGGTAGGACATTACAAGGTAGTAAAATGTGTTATTGGCATCTCGGAAGAGGAATACACAATGGAGCAGAAAAAATATCTGAACTTCTTATGGATAAAAAATTCTCAAATTTGATGAAAAATATTTGCAACTTAGAGATGTACAAATTTTAGTGAAACTCAAGCAGGATGAATACAAAGAGAGCATGCCTAGAAATATCATAGTTTAGTTACTGAAAAGCAAAGATGAAGAGAAACTCTTAAAAATGAGCCAGAGAAGAAGGACACATTGTGAAGAGGAAACTAAGATCCTTTCCTTAAAAAAATATTTATAAAGCTTTTTATTTAGTCACCATGATTCATATACCACTTTATAATGCCTCTGTCCATCTAGGCCACATGAAAGAAGAAAAAGGATAAATTATACACATACACATGTACACCCACACATACAACACATGTAACCATATTATTGATGCTGGAGAAGTGCTTTGCTTCTTACGTTTCATTGAATTTATCAAAAATGTTGGATTTGCATTAGACAAAATTTAAGTGAAATATTTCCTAAAGTTTGCCTTAGTATACTTCACTGATTGTAAGGTGTGTCAATATTCTTACCAACCTTGCTAAGGGGAATAAAATTTTATAAACAAAATGGCATTTCATTTTTTTTAAGTGCTTTGTAAACCTCATATATTTGTACACAGGAATCCTCTGTTCTAATCCTTCTAGTGGAAGCTTGTCAGGTAAGCTAAAGTCAAATCAAAATGGTTTTAACCTGTTTAAAAAGTAAATGATAGCAATGCCATATTGTTATTAATTTAGTTTTTCAGATTTTATTATAAACTTTGCCTTACATCAAATACAGCATATGTGCACAATCTACAAAATATTCCTTTGCTTATTGTAGAGAACAAGTTAATGCCTCAAAACATATGTTATACTGCACAATCCCCAAATGCTTTTATCAATACATCCTGTTTTGTATGAGATTTCAGAAAGGTCATCAGTCTACAAGAAGTTGAGAAAGCCCTGCCAATTTTTATGTCTTGGCTTGGCATTAGCAGTCACACTGTCAAATGTGGCCTTTAGAGAGAATTTTGACCTACTGGAAAACAGGCAGTTCATCTGGAGCCTCTATGGAAGGAGTCACTTGATCGGCAGGTCTAAAACAGAAAAAAGAAATCCTTTCTCTGTCTACTTCTTAGAAAGATTCTTTACATGCTAATTTTTCACTTTCATTTAGGAAAAAAAAAGAACAAAGAAGTGAATATATTCATTCAGCAATTATAGTCATTATGCAAACTCATAAATTTAAAATCTTTAGAGCTTACTTCTTGGTTTATTCTAATCTATTGTTCATTAATTTGAGTGTGATAAAAAAAAAGGAAGCTTTGAAATAGGAAAAGAACACAAGCTGAACATTCAGATTTGCATTCTGAGTGCTCCGTTCATGTTAAAAATGAGACCATCCCTATTTTGATAATCTTGGCTTTGAAAAAACATTATCTAAAATAGGTAAGTGGTATTACTAGGAGAATCTTCTCTGTATAAAGCTGATACTTTAACAAACGTGTTTTTCTTGCTTAACTCTACCTGTTTTTTTTTTTTTCAAAAATGAAATATTTCTTCGTATTCTCTAGATATATTCTCTAAAAATGTTTTATATTAAAACCTCATAATCATGTTTTACATTAGCAATTATATTTTTTCAACTTTTTCTGTATTTCTGTTATATTTACAGAAAATGAAATTGATAATATACTGATAAGAGATGCAAGAGATGAAAAGTAGAATGCTAAGAGGAAACGTAAGTATTGACAACTTTTGCTCAAGCCCCCCAGTGCAGGGCTTGAACTCACTACCTAGATCAAGACCTGAGCTGAGATCAAGAGTAGGACTTAACCAACTGAGCCACCCAGGCACCCCTTGACAACTCTTTTGAGAGTTAAAATGCCCACACTATCCAAAGCCTCCTACCAGTTCGATGCAATCCCCATCAAAATACCAAAGGCATTCTTTGCAGAAATTTAAGAAACAATTCAAAGTTTCTGTAGAACCACAAAAACCCCCAATAATCACAGCAATCCTGAGAAAAAGAACAAAGCCTGAGAGTGTCACACTTTGTATCTGATATTAGTAACTTATAAATTTTAATTTTTCCTTGATTAGTCTTGCTAGCATTTACCACTATACTACAAAATCTTAGTAATTGAAACAATGTGGTTCTGGCTAAAATTAGACATATCAACCAATGCAACAGAATAAAGACCCCAGAATTAAACCCCAGCATACATGGTCAACTATTTGACAAAACGCCAAGAATACCCAAGGAGTAAAGATAGTCTCCACAACAAATGGTGCTGGGAAAACACAGGAGAAACACACAGAAAACACTGAAATTGGACCACTATTTTATACCACCCACAAAAATTAGCTTAAAATTGATCATGGACCTAAACATAAGACTTGATACTATAAAGCTCATAGAAGAAAACATAGGGAATAAGTTCATCAATACTGGTCTTGATAATAATTTTTTGGCATGCTGCCAAAAGCACAAACAACAATAACAGTAAAATCAACAAATGAGACTACCTCAAATGTAAAGCTTCTGCATAGCAAAAGAAATTATTAACAAAATGAAAAGACAACTAACAGACAGAATGGAAGAAAATTTTTGCCAATCATCTATCAGATAAGTGGTTATTACCCAAAATATATAAAAAACTAGGTCAACGCAATAATAGAAAAACAAACCATCGGATTAAAAAGCGGGCAGAAGAACTAAATAAACATTTCTCCTAAGAGGACATCAAAATGGCCAAGAGACACATGGAAAGATGTTCACCATTACTTACACATAAGGGAAATATAAATCAAAACCATGACATGTGTCAAAATGGCTATCATCAAGAAGACAAGAGTTAACAGGTGCTGGTGAGGATGTTGTGAAAAGGGAATGCTTATACATTGTTGGTGGGAGTGTAAATTGGCCAACCCTTATGGAAAATAATATGGAGGTTTCTCAAAAAATTCAATATTAGATCTACCATACAATCCAGCAATTCCACTTCTGGGTATAAACTCAAAAGAAATGAAAGCAGGATTTTAATGAGATACAAGCACTTCTGTGCTTGTTGTACCATTATTCACAATAGCCAAGATATGAAAACAACCAAATGTCCCTCAAAGAATGAATGGATAAAAAAGATGTGGTACATATACAAAATGAAATACTTTTTAGCTATGAGAAAGGAAGATATCCTCTCATCTATAACAACATGTACAGATCTTAAGCACTTTATACTAAGCAAGATAAACCAGACAGAGAAAGAGAAGTACTGAATGGTATCACTTATATGTGGAATCTTAAAAAGTTAAACCTGTAAAAAACAGAGAGTAAAATGGTTATGGGGGTTGGGGACTGGATGAGTGGTGATGTTTAAGGGCACAAACTTGTAAGGAGGAAAAAATAAGCCATATAGATGTAATGCACAGTATAATGAACATAGACATAATATTGTATATAATTATGTAATGTGATAAAAATCACTACATTGGCAATTATATTACAATATATAAAGGTATCAAAATAACATGCTGTATACCTTAAATTTACACGATGCTACATGCCAAATTTATTCAATTTAAAAAAAGAGTTATCTCCTGTGATGACATTATTTTCTTTTTTCATTACCTACCATATGCACGCGCGTGCACACACACACACACACACACACACACACACACGATAAACACAAACTTGTGGTACACAGGATACCAGTCTTTTTTTTTTTTTTTTTAAGATTTTATTTATTTATTCGACAGAGATAGAGACAGCCAGCGAGAGAGGGAACACAAGCAGGGGGAGTGGGAGAGGAAGAAGCAGGTGAAATATTGCCATTTGGAATGACATGGATGGAGCTAGAGAGTATTACTTTAAGTGAAGTAAGCCAAAGACAGATACCGTACGATTTAACCCATATGCGGAATTTAAGAAATAAAGTCGAAAAAGAGAGAAAGGGAGAGAGATAATGAGAGAAAGAAGCAAAACAAGAAACACTCTTGAGAACAAACTGATAGTTACCAGAAGGGAGGTGGGTAGGGGAATGGGTGAAATAGGTGATGGGGATTAAGAGTATACCTGTCAAGATGAGCACCAGGATGTATGTAAGTGCTAAATCACTATATTGTACACCTGAAACTAATATTACACTGTATATTAACTAACTAGATTTTCTTAAAGATTTATTTATTTATTTGAGAGAGAGAGAGAGTGGTGAGTGCAGAGGGGGAGAGAGAGAAAGAGAGAGAAAATCTCCAGCAGACTTTCCACTTAGTGCAGAGCTCAACATAGGGCTGGAACCCATGATCCTCAGATCATGACCTGAGCAGAAATCAAGAGTTGGACATCCAACTGACTGAGCCACCCATGTGCCCCTAACTAACTGGATTTTAAATAAAAACTTTAAAAAGTCAGGGGTTTTTTTTTTTGGTCTTTTTAGTTTGTTTTGTTTCTTAAATTCCACATATGAGTGAACTCATACACTATTTGTCTTCCTATGACTGACTTATTTCACTTAGCATTTTACCCCCTAGATCCATCCATGTCATTGCAAATGGCAAGATTTTATTCTTTTTTCTATCTGAGTAATATTCCATTGTATGTGTGTATGCACACACCTATACACACACACCACACTTTCTTTACTGATTGATCTACAGATGCTTGGGCTGCTTCCATAATTTGGCTAGTGTAAATAGTGCTCAATAAACATAGGGTGCATATGTCTTTTAAAATTAGTGTTTTCACATTCTTTTGGTAAATACCCAGTAGTGGAATTACTGGATCATACGGTAATTCTCTCTCTATTTTTTTTTTTTTTTTGAGGGGGGAGTCTTCATACTGCTTTTCATAGTGGCTGCACCAGTTTGCATTCCCACCAACAGTGCATAAGGGTTCCCTTTTCTCCACATCCTCACCAACTCTTGATTCTTGAGTTTTTTATTTTAGCTCTTCTGACAGGTGTGAAGTGATATCCCATTGTGGTTTGATTTGCATATCCCTTGATAATGAGCATCTTTTCATGTGTCTGTTGGCCATCTGTATTTCTTCTTTGGAGAAATACAAATGTCTGTTTGTGTCTTCTGCCCATTTCTGAACTGGATTTTTTTTTCTTGGTGTTGAGTTGTATAAATAGTTTATATATTTTGGGAGGCACCTGGATGGCTCAGTGGGTTGAGCATCTGACTCATTCAGGTAGAGATCTCAGGATCCTGAGATTGAGCCCCATGTCAGGCTCCATGCTCAGTGCAGAGTCTCTTGAGATTCTGTTTCTCTCTCTCCCTCTGCCCCTCCCCCTCATGTGATAGAGATCTCTCTCTCTCTAACTCTAAAATAAATAAATCTTTCAAAAAATACTTTATATATTTTAAATACTAACCCTTTATGGAATATGTCATTTGTAAATATTTTGTCCTATACAGTAGGTTGTCTTCTACTTTTATTGATTATTTCCTTTGCTGTGCAGAAGCCTTTTATTTTGATGTAGTCCCAATAATTTACTTCTGCTTTTGTTTCCATTGCCTCAAAAGACATATCTAGAAAAATTTTACTACAGCTGATGTCAAAAAAATTACTGCCTAGGGACTCTTCTAGGATCGTTATGGTTTTAGGTGTCACATTTAGGTCTTTAATCCATTTTGAGCTGATTTTTGTGTATAGTGTAAGAAAGTGGTCCACTTTCATTCTTTCACCTGAAGTTGTCTAGTTTTCCCAACACCATTTATTGAAGAGACTGTCATTTGCCCATTACATATTCTTTTTTTTTAAGATTTTTATTTATTTATTTGACAGAGAGAGAGACAGCCAGTGAGAGAGGGAACATGAGCAGGGGGAGTGGGACAGGAAGAAGCAGGCTCCTAGCAGGGAGCCTGATGTGGTGCTCCATCCCAGGACCCTGGGATCATGCCCTGAGCCGAAGGCAGATGCTTAACGACTGAGCCACCCAGGCACCCCTGCCCATTACATATTCTTGATTTATTTGTCAAATATTAATTGACCATATAATTGGGATTTTATTTCTGGGCTCTGTATTCTGTTCCATTGATCTCTGTGTCTATTTTTGTGCTAGCACCATATTGTTTTGATTAATGCGCATTTGTAGTATATCTTGAAATCTAAGATTGTGATACCTCCAGTTTTGTTTTTCTTTTTCAAGAGTGCTTTGGCTATTTGGGGTCTTTTGTGGTTCCACACAAATTTTAGGATTATTTGTTCTAATTCTCTGAAAAATGCTGTTGGTATCCTGATAGGGATTGCGTTAAATCTGTAGATTGCTTTGGGTTGTGTGTACATTTTAACATTTAACAATATTTTGTTAAACAATATTTAACAATCTTCCAATCCATGAGCATGGAATATCTTTCTGTTTGTTCTATTTGTTTCAATGTGTTTCATCAATGTCTTATAGTTTTAAGAGTACAAATCTTTCACCTCCTTGGTTAAGTTTATTCCTAGGTATTTTATTATTTAAATGCAATTGTAAATGGCATTGCTGTCTTAATTTCTCTTTCTGCTACTTCATTATTAGTGTATAGAAATCCAACAAAATTCTATATATTGATTTTGTATCTTGTGATCTTACTAAATACATTTATCAGTTCTGTATCTCTGAGCAGAAGCCCAAAGCACTGCGTTATATTGATAAGATCTTTTGTTTTCCTTCGGTTTTGCAACAGGCTCTATTTACCTTAAGAATTAAAACTTAATCTTAAATCTTATTTTTAGAGTTTCAACACTAAGCATAGGATGGGGTGTATGTAGCCCTCAACAAATGTTTGATTCATCAAACTGAAGTTAAAGTCAGAGAGTAATATAGCTGCATAATTCAGGATAGTGTCTTAAATTGCTCTTGGCATCAGGCTCAATGTCCTTTGTTTCTTTAACTGTATTGGATCTTATTCTTATATTTTAACATGGGGTGTATCTTTCCTAATCAGACTGATTTATGGAATGGTAATGTAATGCTTGCGAAGGACCCTATGTATTATAGAAAATTTTCTGGAAAGAGCCAAATATAGTGAAAGGTTCTGGTAATACTTTATGTAGTCACAATGTATTCTGCTTTTATCCTCTATGGTAGCTGTTTTGACCAACATTAGATTCACCCAGGGAACTATTAAAACCTTGGCTTGACTCTAACCCAGAAAAATTACAATAGAAACTTAGGGAATGGACAATAGTATTCTTGAAATTCCCCCATGTCATTATAAACTGTAGTTAGGAAGGATCACTATTATACTAATGTGTCTGTGTATTAGAAATCAATATCAAAAAAAAGAAAAAGAAAAAGAAAACTATAGTTGTAAGACTTACGACTTTATCTGTATTAAATTAGAATGAAGGAGAGAAAGAACAGTCAATAAGTGTAGGTGAAATGTGAAATTAGTCTTTGTAATGTTAGTCTGGAATCTGATTCCCTAAAGGGGGCCTACATACTATTACTCCCACCATCACATAGGTTTTTTAGTCCTAATGGCATTTTTTTAAGTTTCTATGTTATTTCGGATGGGTTAATTTGTCCAGTGGTAACAAACCAATCTGAAATTTCAGTGAACTTGTACCAATAAAACTTCTTCATTCCTATGATGCCTGCTGCACATTTAAATGATTTTCTAGGATAACTGTTCTCCATACTTACACAGTCAAATCTCCAAACTTCTGGGGTGCCATCACCCTATGCTGAACAATTACACATCCATGGCCTATGCACTTGATATGGCAGAGAATTTTGTATGGAATTTCCATTCCCTCAGCCCAGAGGTAAAGCATACTCATTCTGCTCATTGCCCCTTTTATAATCCTAGAGAGGAGGCTACAAGATACTGTAGGTTACTAGCAATTTCTTCCCCAAACAGTTCAGTTGTTTATTTCCAGGTTTCTCATTCAGATGTGAGTTATTTTTTTTCCTTGTCATTGAGAATTTCTCTAATCATCAGCTTACATTTAACGCATGTAATTCTATTTATCTGATGTTTAGATTCTGTATCTTATAAATCAAAATTTCCATTTTGATTATTGCTGCAAATAAAATGAATATTCAGTACTGAAGCACAGATACTCATATCACACTAAGGTATATTAAAAGTCAAATGGAATAAGTTATCAAATAAAGTAGTTACCACATCCACTTTTACATATTCGAGCCCACATCAAACCATATAACAATGTAATGTGAATCACTGGCCAATAATAGGATTAATGTCCAAATTCTGGTCAATAGTTCCTTTTTTTTTCCTACAGGTCCCCAATTCAAATACTTATAAAGGTCTTGGAAAAGCCCTGGTGGTTATCAATACTGAGATTTTTCACTTACTTTTTCATGGCATTATAAAGTTAAATACAGTTTTTAAAATTTACAGTAACAGCCCTCATTTCTCACAGGTGCTTCTTTTTAAAAAAGTTACATTTTTAAAGAAATACTAATCTTTTCTAATTATGGAGAATTTAATTAATACCAGCATCTAAAGCCTTGCGGTGTTTGTATACAATATCTATTATGCAGTGAAAATTAAGACTTAAGTACCAAAGATAATACCACATTACCAAAAAACAAGATAAATAAATCAATAAAAACATACTTACCCCAATAGTGGAGTTAGCCGAACAAGAAGTAGTATGTCACAAATATAGAATGAAAAGGTGTAGAAAATAAAAGATAGACAATTCTACCAGGGAATTTCAATCTGTATAAGACAATCAAAGACTACAGAACTGAAAAATAAAATTTATGAAATAAAGAAAACCTGTTATATGGATTTAATGGTAGCTGACATATACCAAAACACAGGAGTAGTAACCCTAGAGACATGTCAATGACTAAATGAATTAATTAATAATTGACATATCAATTGAATAGATTGAAGCAAAATAGAGAAAAAGAAGTTGAAAGTACAAGTATGTAAAAGTCTACTAGGAATATATGGACCAGATTGCCTAATGCAGATGTAATAGTAGCTTGAGAAAGAAGAGAAGAGAGAAGTGTTGCATCAGCAATATTTGAGGAAATAATGCTGACTAAATAAATATATCAGATCACAGATTTAAAAAGAAATCTCAACCATAAGCAAATGAAAAATACTGCCAATAAGCACAGGTAGCAAAACTACTGAAAGCAAAACAAAACAAAAGTCAAATGCATACTTAATACCCTCCTGAGAAAAAGACACATTACTCCCCAAAAATAATCAAAAGATTGACAACCAAAAATTATAAAGGTCAGAAAACAATGGAATAAGACCACTGTAACAATAAAATAACATAATTGCCAACTTAGAAGTTTATGCTGAGAAAAATATCCTTATGAAATAAGGCGAAATAAAAACTTATTCAGACCAAAAACAAAGAAATAAAGTCCTGAGACACCATCAGCAGCAGACCTTCACTAGCAGAGATACAGAAGGAATTTCCTTAGATTAAAGGAAAATGATTGCAGAAATATAAGAAAGAATGAAAACCACTGGATAGAATACATATATGAGTAAATGTAAATAAAGATAATATAAACACAATAATTAAAGTGTTTATGGATAAAAATGCATAAAATAACAACATTAACAATGCAAACTGTGGTAAGAAGTAACTGGAGCAAAGTGTTAACAAGTTTTTTTATTTTCAGAGACATTTTAAAATTAATAAATTGTGTATGATTATAAAAAGTCAATATATATATATTTAACCTCTAAAATATTAAAGGATTTAGCTACTCAATGAATATTGGATTCATGTAAAACTAGTAAGAAGAAAAATGGAATAACAACACTAATTAATGTGAAAGAAAGATTGGAAGAGGAAAAAAACTATAACATAGAAATACAGTACATATAAATTCAAATATGTATGTTATTACATATTCTCTAAAATATTAAACATTTGTTAAAAGATTATGATTGTGAACTGGGTAAAGAATATGTGCTGCTTCTCAGACACATCTTTTATATTAGTATGCTACATGTTTGAAAATAAAGGGATTTTTAAAATACACTAAGAGGGGCTCCTGGGTGGCTCAGCAGTTAAGCGTCTGCCTTCGGCTCAGGGCCTGATCCCAGGGTCCCGGGATCCAGCCCCACATCAGGCTCCCTGCTCCACTGAGAGCCTGTTTCTTCCTCTCCCACTCCCCCTGCTTGTGTTCCCTCTCTTGCTGGCTGTCTCTCTCTGTCAAATAAATAAATTAAATCTTTAAAAAAAATAAAATACACTAAGAAAACAATTATCAAAAGAAAATTGGTTAGCTATAGTAATATCAAACAATGTAGGTATTTATGTCAGAATTACCAGAGATAAAGATGGACATTTCATAATAATAAAAGGGTCATTCTACCAGGTATATATGATGATTATAAACACGTATGGCTCTGGCAGTTTAATATAGGTTATATTTGAAATAAATAAATGAAATGAAAATAATAGTCATACCTATAATCAATGTAGGAGATATTAAATTGCATATCTCAGAAATCTTGTACAAGCAAACAAAAATGTAGTACGGATAAAGAAAATATAAAAAGTAAAAATAAAAATGTGCATAAATAATCATGTATAACACCTATCCAGAAAAGACAAAAACATGTTTATTTCATAAGTACATTAGAAATATATTTTCCATATATCTTTTTTTTTAAGATTTTATTTATTTATTTGACAGAGAGAAAGACAGCCAGCAAGAGAGGGAACACAAGCAGGGGGAGTGGGAGAGGAAAAAGCAGGCTCCCAGCAGAGGAGCCCGATGCGGGGCTCAATCCAGGACCCTATGATCACACCCCAAGCTGAAAGCAGATGCCTAATGGCTGAGCTGCCCAGGTGCCCCTATTTTCCATATATCTTGGATTATAAAGTATATCTAAACAAAACTGAATAATAAAATTGTATTTAGGATGTTTTCTGACCAAAGAAACATAAATAACAAAAAGGTAATTAGAAAGTCTCCAACTGTTATAAATTAAGCAACATACTCTCAAACCCATGGGTCAAAGAAAAAATCACAATAGAAATTAGAAAATATTTTCAACAGACAGATAATGAAGACACAGCATATAAACAACTATGGAAAATAGCAAAAACAACGCCTAGTGGGGAATTTATAGCCTTAAATACATATATTAGAAAAGAACTAAGACTGAAAATCTATGATCTAAGCTTCTATCAAGATGCTCAGAAAAAAAAAAAAAAGATGCTCAGAAATATATAGCAAACCAAAGAAAAGAAATAGAAGAAAATAACAAAGATAAGAAAACTTAAAGAGAAAAAAATGCATGGAAGAGCATATTAGCAGAAGAGGTGGTTCTTTGAAAATATGGAATGATCTTAATAAAATGCTAGCAAGACTAATAAGGAAAAAATAAAAATTTATAAGTTACTAATATCAGATATAAAGTAATATTACCTCAGACTCTACACACATGAAAATGGAAATAAAAATATATTTTAATACTTCACATCAATACATTTGACGATATTTGAGAAGAAAAAAGTCCTTGAAAAGTAGATTTCAAGATTGACACAGTGAGAAAAATAAATATTAATAGTCCTACATCTATTTTAAAAAAACATACACATATTCTATTATTAAAAGTATCTTCAGAAAGAAGACTGCTTGACCACAAAATTATTTCAAATATTAAAGAAAGAAATTAAGCCAAACTTATATCAGTAGTTCAGATTGTGTGTATGTGTATGTGTGTGTATAGTATTTTATGAGATCCCCATAACCCTATACCAAAATCTAACCAAGATTCATTTAACTTTTTCCTCATGCAGTTCTCCAATTTTTCATATCTTTAATATTTTAATGATAGTTTTTTCAGTGTTCCTATTAGTTAAGTCCACTAACTAGTCATTTTTGGGTGGATCTGTAGGTATCATGTGATAATTCTCAGGATTTTCTTCTTGATTTCACCACTCTTGGTATTTCTAATTTTGTTTTGTTTTGTTTTTCTTTCTAGCCATGTTGTATAATAATGTAGAGGCTTTATATTACTCAGAATTCCACTAGAGGAGGCCCACTCTTTCCTTTTCTATGTAAACAGAATGTCAAGCAAATCAATTTAATCCTATCTTGCATGGAGTCTAGTGGAGACTGGGTTTCAGTTATAGGAAGGCTCTCTTTCACTCCAGTCCTCAGGACACAGATTCCAAAGTATTCAATTTAGAATTTAGTACATTCACCAGGCTCCTTCCCTAGGACATCTCACTCTATCTCATCACCACCAGGATACTTTGGAAAACTCTTCTCTGCTTTTCATAATGTTTCAGCTAAAACTGTGCCTCCCACTCCACCCAGAATCAGATTTGGCTAGTGTCTTGAAAGAGAAATTGACAGTACGTTTGAAGCCATTCAAGTGTCCAAAGTTGTCCATGTAGCCAAAACTCAGGAAATTAGCCTATGGGTCTACTCTAGCCTACTGGCTTTTTCTGTAGTCTAGGGGCTATCAAAAGAACATTTTACGAAATGTAAAATTATATAAGATGAAAATGTCAATGTCCATAATGTATTATTAGAACACAGCCACACCCATTCATTTATTTACTATTATCTAGGGCTACATTTGCCACAATGCAAGAATTGAGTAATTACCATAGAGACTGTGTAAGAGCAAAGTTGAAAATATTTAGTCTCTGGGTCTTAGCAGAAAAAAAATACCATCCTCTGCCCTAGTCTATAAGACCAACAAAAGTTCTAGCAGTTTCTGTGTCCCCTAGCAGTGGTCCTTTACCCAGGAGAAGTCAAGATTCTCATTGAAAGCCTACATGAAAAAAATACGGTTTCAGGATGTAAATTTATCACTTGCAGTTCTCTCTCTTCAAAATCTTTAACCTTCAAATGCTTTTCACTTAAAACTGCTCTAATTTATTTAAATACATACATATTTGTTTCTATTTTATGTACCTTTTACTATTTTATCTAGTTTTTCTTGACAGGAGCAATCATATACAAAAAACTACTCCATTCTATTTGCAAGTGGAAGACAATCATTAATTTTAAGAATTGACATATTGACGTATTTCATTTTGCTTATTATTGGGGGCATCCAGAAATTTAAAAAGGTAAAAGGTGAAAACAGTTGGGTCATCACGGAGTATCTGGTTTGAAAGGAACCAACAAAGCTTCTAGTTCAATTCGTCATTTTGTAGATTAATAAATCACAGCTCAGAAAGTATGAGCAGGGGTGTCTGGCAAGCTCAATCAGTGGAGCACGCAACTCTTGATCTTGGGGTTGTAAGTTTGAGCCCACATTGGGTGTAGTGATTACCTTAAAGTAAAAAACCTTTAGAAGGATTGTAAGCAGTTTGTCCGTATCTATCTCTAGATTTTGCTAGTCAGTACTTGAGTCTTAAAACTCTGAATCTAGGAGATTTCCTCTGTTGCCTTCTGTCCTCTGTGTGACCTTCACTGTACGTGTTCCCATGTGTGTTGAAGTTCAGTTGGAGTGGTAGGCTCTGTGTGCTTGTTTATACACCTTTCACAACTTATGTGTATTTGTGTGTCTGACACAATTAGATAATGCTCTGATATTTGAAGTTATTGAAAGTTATCTTTGAACTCTTTGACGGGTGTTCTTCCTAAGAGAGAATATCGTCTTCTTGTCTTGTTTGGTACAATGAAATCACCAAGGATATTTTTAGGTCAGTTTAAATTCATACAAAGTGATGTAAATATTACTTTTTGAAGTAAAAGTATAATGTGTCATTTTAAAAAAAATAGGGTTAATGAGAAAAATGCTGACAGATTCATAGTGCCACTGCATACTAGTTTTTTTATTCAAGGCACCAATTAAGTACAAATTTACATTTAGCTTGTTAAAAAGAAATCTTTTAAAATTTGTATTCAGCTTTTATAATTTTAAGTAGAACTTATCCTCTCATACCAGATCATACATGCTTATGTTCGCTTCTATATATTAGCTATCTAGGTAGATTGGCATATCCTTTATAGAAGACAATGGAAGCACTAAAATAAATATATTTGTTATTGTAGAAAATGACCAAAAAATTGGACCAAGACCAAAGCACACCAAATCTATCTTAAATCTAATCTCTTTGGCATTAAATATTTTTAACCAAAATTATTAAGTTGAATGAATTTTAGCATCCAGGACAGATATATCAAACTATCATTGATAAAATATATAACATATTTAGGAGTATATCTATACTTAGAAATTAATTCAAATTTCAAGTTTTTCATGTAACCTTTTGGAATCAAATATTTTAACTCCATGTTGTCTATTATTATAACTTATTATAGTAAGGCATACCTCAGAACTGGGTATAACTAGAAAACATTTGTTTTGCTGGTGATGTCCTTCCTACTAACCTTAGTAATCTTAAACAACTATGAATTATTTAAATACAGGTTTTCAGGCTGAGCCAAATATTTCTTGATTTTCATGTTAACGTTAATTTACTCTAATGGTTAGCATTATATCAGCATGGTTAAGCTTAGTTAGAAAACGGTTGATGATTCTCCATTATTTGCCAATTCCATTATATTGATTTGTTATTATCTTATTACAACATAACATCTCATTGATATTTGTTTATTTATTTATTTATTTATTTATTTATTATGAGACAGAGGGTGGGAGGGGCAGAGAGAGAATCTTTTTTTTTTTTTTTAAAGATTTTTATTTCTTTATTTGACAGAGAGAGACAGCCAGCGAGAGAGGGAACACAAGCAGGGGGAGTGGGAGAGGAAGAAGCAGGCTCACAGCAAGGAGCCTGATGTGGGGCTCGAACCCATAACACCGGGATCACGCCCTGAGCTGAAGGCAGACGCTTAACCGCTGTGCCACCCAGGCGCCCCCAGAGAGAGAATCTTAAGCAGGCTCCATGCCCAACATGGAGCAAGACATGAGGATCAAACTCACAACCGTGAAATCATGACCTGAGTCAAAATCAACAGCACAACGCTTAACTGATTGAGACACCCAGATGCCCCAATATTTATATTTTTGAAAAGCTGTATAACAAAAATTTTTGAGTAGATTAAAATAAATTTTTTTCTTCGATTCCTGTAAAAGTTTGCAAAAACTCTAGTGTTTGGAAAGAAAAATATCAAACTTCCTTTTTTAGTATTAATCTTTCTGGAAATGGAAAAGACAGGAGAAATAAAACAGAGTGTGATTCCATATAAAATATGCACATAAGATAGATATGAACTTGGAATAAACATATAAATTCTTAAACTTATTTGAAATTTAGTTATTTCCTAGTCAATAGCACGTTTTAATATTGATCAAACAATTTTCTGTTAATATGCCTTTCTTTGTGAATAGCATAAAAAGCAGGTGAAGTAGGCACACAATAAACATTCACTGAAGGATTAACTGAATAAATGAATGGATACAAATTTATGAAGAACAAGATAAATATAAAGGAAAAAGGAGGGATTAGTAAGTAACAAACACTTCCCAGTTTTGACTTTTGTGACTCATTTTAAATGTTAAGCAACATCTATATAATTCAGAAGAAGCTAGATATGCTGCAATTAAAAATAATGATCACATTTTAGTGGCTTAAAATAACAAAGCTTTATTCCTAGCTTATGCTATCTGCCTAATATGTACGTGCTGAGAACTCATTGTTTCAGACCGATGAAAGGTTCACCTTATGTGTTCCCATGATCGTCGTGCAATGGGAACAATAAAGCTGTAAAATGTAGTACCTGCTGTCCAAAATTTGGTTCACATCTATGTCCAGGACTAGTCACATAGTCTCATTTAAGTTTAAGAGGCAGAAAAGTACCACTACTTGTGTGTCAGGAAAAGAGAGGAACTGGATATTAGAGAGTGGTAATGTCTGCCATGGTGGGGAAATTTTCTAAATCAGTAGGGATAGGGCACAACTGAAGGCTAAGGGCTAGAATTAACTAGCAGAAGAAAGAAAGAGAAAGAAAGAAAGAAAGAAAGAAAGAAAGAAAGAAAGAAAGAAAGAAAGAAAGAAAGAAAGAAAAAGAAAGAAAGAAAGAAAAAAGAAAGAAGAAAGAAAGAAAAAAAGAAAGAAAGAAAGAAAGAAAGAAAGAAAGAAAGAAAGAAAGAAAGAGGAAGGGAGGAAGGGAGGAAGGGAGGAAAAGGGGAAAAAAATACAAAGAAACAGCCCCATTAAAAAACTTTGGCCATTTAGCCAGTCAACACCACAGGGTCTATGATGGTTTGAGAAGCCCCCATTATTAATTATGAGGTTAACGGATTTGAATTTGATGCAATGAATTAGAGAAAACAGATTCTTAAAAATAGTGAATTTCAAGGATAAAAATATCAATCATTACTATATATGTATTCAGTGCTTGATATTTCTGGCATTTTTATTTTGGATAATTGGAACAGAAGAAGGCAGAGTTATAGTAAGAAGAGCCAATAAGCTAGGTATAATAATTCAGATAAGGAGCAAGATTTGGACTTGGGCTTGTAATTTTGCTGAGGAAATGGAAAACACACACACATACTTACAAATAGGAGAAAATCTAGATAGCCAGAACTATAACATATTTAATTTTAAGAGAAAAAATCAGAAATAGTCTATGGTTATATATTTTAGAGATTGAGAGAAGTGTATTAGTATGCTTATACATAAGTACAAGAGAGATAAGACAAAACAAACAATTTTTGAAACAAATCAAAGCATTTGAACAACTTCACCATAGTTAAAATTATATCAAAGTAGAAATAAGGTAAGACAAACAAGGCTCTCTCTCTGCCTTTGAATAGCAATATGAAATTAAGGGTGAGATAATTTCCTATTCATGGAAGCTATTCTGCTTTGAAATTTACTCATATGCTCAGATATGTTAGAAAGGTAATGCACTCTGTAATGTGGTCTTTAAAATGCACAGTGTGACTGGCATGGTTTAAATAAAACATTTAGTTGCAATATCACCCCAAATTATCCTAGCAGGGAGAGCTGAGGCAAACCACCAATTTTGACTCCACATGTATTCCAGATACAGAAAAATGGATAAATTGGCTTCTTTTGTGCTCTCCTTGCTGCTTGTCTTTATGAGCAGTAAAATTGTGTGGATGGAGATTTCAGCTCACAGAGAGGCTTCCAGAGGAGAGCTGCAGGAGTCAGCACCTCACAGGGTATCCTGGACTGCAAATGCGACCCAGCAATCACCAGGCTGAAGAGGGTAGGTGTAGCTTAGAAGGTAGGAGGTAGTTATTTTAAGCAGCAAGCCCCAACCGTATGAACTCTGGTGGGGGAAAGGGAGAGCCCATGGTTAGTGGGCATTCTAGGAAAGATTAATTTGGCTTTTCAAACAGCTTTTACTCAAAAGATTATCAATGGGTTTCCAAGACTTAATAAAGAGTGATTCTACAGTTTTCTACCACTGTAACTGTATGAGCTTCAACGAGTCACTTAACCTCTCTGTGCCTCAGATTCTTTCTCTGCACAATGGAAATAATGTCTAGAGATCACAGAGCAAGTCAGAAGATCATACGGAGTCTCTCCTCACTTTAAGATGTATAGTTCTATGATTTGCAAAGGCCTCTACATAGTGCACAAAGGCCTCCAACTATAATGACTTGCCATTGTAATTCTTTAACCTTTAAAATTGTGGCCACTTACCTCCTACAATTCAACACCATTCTGGATTCTAGGCTAGCTCTGGCCTGACTTGAAGATAATTTAAGAAACTTTTCATCAGTAATGGCTAAGAATTAAGTACCTGTATCTTGGGGTGGTTATGGGAAATGAATGTACTAATACCTTAATGTTCTTAACCTACTGCTTGACATATACCAACTATCCAATAAATACTAATGTTGGTGGGTGTACTGATGATTATCATTGAAATGGGCCATTATGCTAATGGAGTCCTCAAACTTTCTGCTGATCCACTCCAACATATTATACTAATTCCTTTATGCCGTCAGTAAGTGCTGTAAGTTTCTGGCGACCAAGTTCCCACTGTCCATTATTGTTCTGTATCTTGCTTTTCTTTTGTTTCTTGGTCTCAGTTCTTGTGCTCAATCCTTAGCTTGACTAATAAGTTCTTCAAGGAATTAAAAAACCTGCACAAGAGCTGTACGGTATGTGATGTGATTGGATTCTTGTCTACTTTGACTGTCCTGAAGAGCTGTCATGTGGACCTCTACTGGCTTGAATCTGCAACCCGGTGTTCTGCTCTTCCCTCTGTTTCAATATCTTCCCTCCAAGGCAATATCAATCTCACTATACCTGGCCAGTTTTTATGGTCTCCAGTGAAGCTGCTAATAGATCATATTTCCTTCTTAATTTCTGACAAATTTAGAAAATAAGAGAGAAGTCAGAATCCCATCTTTCATCTGGGTAGGTATTGAGGAGTTTCGGTTTAGGTTAAGAGATCAAATAACTTCCTAACATGGAACCACCGAATTAGGCAAGACCCTATGGGGATGATGGCTGCTGCAGGAAATTAGACTGAAAAGGAGAACGGCGTGGAGCCAAGTTCAGGATGCCTGGGTTTCTCCCCGAATGTGCCAACTAGAGAATTGAATAAAGGAGTGCTGACAGATTAAAAGTGTCTTAAGAGAAAAAAAGCCCTTCCTCGGGGAAACTAGAAGTGGCTCTTTCCTGTTTGCCTGTACTTCCCACTGTGAGCACTGACCTCTAAGTCTTGGCCACATTTGGACAAAATCCTGACAGTTACTAAGATCTATATTTTATTTGGGGTAGCACTAGAGAGCAATATAAGCCCTCTATAAAACCTTTACTTTTTTGAGGAGTTTTACATTAGAGTAAATGAAATACAAGTTTGTGTTCATTAATATAAATTTAGCAAACATAATATTTGGTGTTAATTAAAAACAGACTCTGGAGAGAGATGGTGAAAGTGCAGCATACTCCCTTAAGACAAAATAAAAGAACATCTTTTTAAAAAGATAGCCTTATTTGATCCTGTATGTAAAAGCAGGAGATAAAATAATTGTCTGTGTAATGAGCATTAATTTAGTATTTGTCATATTTCCCCATGTTACGATCATCTCCTTTAAAATATGTGACCTACAGTATCATTTCTGCTGTTTCTTTGTTATAGCATTATGTCCTCTAAGAACTTCTCTTTTTCATTGTGTAGCATAGTGTTGCTGGTCATCATCAAGCACTTCTAGGATTTGAATACATTAAAATACTTTAATAGGGATGAAAAATATTTCATTTTGGAATATATCCTAAGGGTCCCAAAGGGACCAGTAGCAACACAAATTAACAGAAAAGGAACTTAACATAATGTCAAGCAGTAAAACAAAGCAAATAAGTTACACGGGTCTCATCTCTAGTAATTGTGAGTTAGAAAAATAGAACGGGAAATCTGATGGCTTTCCTTCTTCCTTTCTTCTGTTAGAATCTCAGTAGCTGTGTGGTAGTAGTGGTAGTGGTGGTGTGTGTGTCTCATTTGAAAAGGAGAAGGTCAATTCTGTTTCTGCGACTATATTCTTTTATGCACATTCACACCTATAACCAATATTCCAAAGTTGCTGCAGAGGCACATAGGACTCTTGCTGACCTACACCAATAATAAGTAGCCTTCACTGAGTATTTACCCTGAGCAAAGCATGTGCTGAGCAGTTGGCATGAGACCTCTCAATCCTTCAATCATTCCATAACATAGGTCCTATTATTATTATATTCAGATATTTATAAAGCATGTACATAAATATAGTGCATTGGCTCAATTTTTATTCATTTTGTTTTTATCTTATTGATATGGATACATGATAAACCTGGAGAATGGCTCTAATTGATTCAGTTGTATTTGCAAAAGGAACAAAATGCATTTTTTTTGGTTTAGATTTTATTTATTTATTTGACAGAGATAGAGACAGCCAGTGAGAAAGGGAACACAAGCAGGGGGAGTGGGAGAGGAAGAAGCAGGCTCATAGCGGAGGAGCCTGAAGCGGGGCTCGATCCCATAACGCCGGGATCACGCCCTGAGCTGAAGGCAGACGCCCAACGACTGCTCCACCCAGGCGCCCCAGGAACACAATGCATTTTTGATATCTGCCCTACCTTTTTCAGCTCTTCTACTTTCTGACATCCCTGCTTCCTTAACCTCTCGGCAGCCAGTGTGCTTATGCTATGTACCCCAAAACCACAAGTGACTTTAGCGACCCAGAACAGTCTCCCTGTAAGTTCAGGCTTTCCCTTCTTGACCTACTTCCTCTATGTGAATCATCTTCGATCAATTTCGCTGCCTGGATTTCAGCATAAAACAAATAAATGATCCATTAACGTGATCATACAAAACTGCTGAGTAATGGCATGACATCTTCAGGGTATCTCTATAATGTAAAAGTGAAGTCTTCCACATCAAACAAAACTTTTGGAATGGAGACTGAATGGAAAACTCATTTTTCTCCTTCTTCACTCAAAGATATTAATTATCAATTATGTGGAATGCATCAAGAAGTTTAGGAAAACATTCATGTTTTTTAGCTGTACCTTTCACATGGCAGAAATTAACTGCCAATATCATTAAGGTCCTNGGTGGTGTTTTGGCTTTGCAACGTTGGTGAAGTTAAAAAAATAGACATTTTAAACAGGTCATTAAATTTTTTTTTAATTTAAACTGGGGGTTATCCTAATTTCTGTCTTCCGTTATATCCATCTTTTCTCCAATGACTATTTTTTTTGTTATTTTGCTTATGAAATTCAATAATTTCTATGTGAAAATCTGATAGTGTCTTTTGTGTGAAACACATCCAAACTTGGCCAAAGCTCAAGGAAAAATATTTTTCTGTACCTTTCACATGGCAGAAATTAACTGCCAATATCATTAAGGTCCTTAGAAAAAGGGTCTATAACCTCTTTGAAATTTTGATGTTATGTCAGCATACATTAGTTGTGAAAAAGATCACCAGACTAAAATAAAAACAAGTAAATATTTGACATATTTTGTTTTCTGTATCTCTTTACTTACAAATCCATCTCTCTGGAGGGATATTAAAGCTATGCAGTGAAAGCAGTATATTTTACTTTGTATAAGGTACAATGAAAGACAGAAGAAAACAATGGAAACTAAAAAGAGTTTACAAGAAATGTGAGTAAATTCAGTTTAGATCTGATAAATTTGTTAAATCATTTGCAGGTTTTGATTTTAATGGAATTCTATTTATTTTATCTATTAAAAATGGAAATTTTCACTGCCTTGCTCTCAGGTGACATCCATGGTACACTGACCCATCACAGTAAGCATTTATCCTAGCACTCTAGATAGCATGGAGAAGACTTAAAGAACTGGCAAAACATTTCCACAGGAGGCTGTGCACAAACCAAAATGTCTATTCGACAATATGTCAGAAAGTTAGACTATAGAGACAAGCATGAATATTAACACTTAGTCTTAGGATGAAAGCAACACAGAGGTAGATATATTATTATGCATTAAGTACACATAATGAATATGTGGTGAATTACACTACAAACTTACTTCAGTGTTCCATTGCTCAATGAGAGTTTGTCTGTATCAAAATATGAACTACATTAATCCTGTAGGTATATTCAAACTACTTAATCTATTTTTGTTCTGCATCTTCAGAAAAATCAAATTATTCTCTCAACAGATTTAAAGCATCAAACACTTATTCTGACATATTCATGTTTTTATTACTTTAATCCTTAAAATGTTGAGATTTGAGTAAGTCTTTTACTTTTATGTCTTAGAGGAGATAGATAATTTTTAACTAACTTAAATTCCTTATAGAATAACTTCCCCTTTTTTGGTTTGACACTGTTTATCACTAAAAGTGTGTGTGTGTGTGTGTGTGTGTGTGTGTTTACATAGTTCTGTCAAGATAAATTGGCATTGAAAAGAAAAAAAATCATTCTATAGCCAACCTCTCTAAAACAATGGATTTTTCTGTATTTGTTTCCTGAGTTAGAGGCTAATTACCTCCATTTTCATGTACTTACAATTTAATATATTAAATTCTGTGTTGAGCACAAGTTGTAGCCACATTATTTTATAATATCATCCTGTTTGTTGTATCCTTTCCTTGCCACTAAATATATTATATACAAAAGAAGAATGATTCTCCTCCTAATTTATTGATGTGTTGGTGCAGGACACATTAATAAAAACCAAACTTTGAAAATATGAAGACAGATTGAAAGACTAGAGAAGGACCAACTGTAAATGGAAATCATCAGTATTTGTTGGAATGAACATTATTTATTTTGAAAAAATATGCTTTTATTTATTCAATTTCCATGTGAATAAGCTTTATAAAACCAGATTTATATAAGGAAATAAAGAGAACACAAGCAACACTATAACTTCAAAATATCAGTTATTTCTGTTTTCAGATGTTGAAGTAAGTGCAATTGAACCTATTTCATACAGACTCAGATTTACATGTTATGGACAGAATAGTTTTTTTTTTTTCATTCTGGAAATTGAAATCATTAAAATGAATTTCCCAAAATGAAAAACAAGGTCAATTTACAGTAGATATTTTTATGATCAGTTTTCTTTTTGTGAGTTTCTGCCTTGGGAAAAAAATGGAATAGCTAGAATCTATATCCCAACTGTGAAACAACTTCCATCAACTATAGAACAATACTTGTATGCAATTTCTTTTACCTCTAGTCTTACAGATCCCACTCACTTCCAGTATAGGTCAGCCCCCTTTCTCCCTACTCCTTTCCGGGAAGTTTAACAAAGTTACACTGTTACGTCACATTCTGAATTTTTCCTGAGATTTACCCAATTTCCTAAATATGTTTTTAATTGCATTTGTTAAAGTTTACTTTGTGCTGCAACTTCTGTGATTTTGACAAATGGATAGTGTCTTGTATCCACCATTACAGTATTATACAGAACAGCTTCACCACACTAAGAAATTCATTGCGCTTGATGTAGTCAAATCTCATGCCCTTGCTTTGAACTCCCAGCATTACAGATCCTTTTTATTCCATAGATTTGCCTTTTCTGGAATGTTATATATTTGTAAACATACAGTATGCACCCTTTTACATATTGGCTTCTTTCACTTAGCAATATGCAGTTTAGGTTCATCTGTGTTATTTTGTGCACTGAAAGCTGATTTCTCTTCGTGGCTGAAAAATTATCCATTGTATGGTTATACCACAGCTTGTTTATCCATCCACCTATCGTTAGCTTGGTTCCTCCCAGTTTTTTGTTTTTTGTTGTTTGCTTCCTCCCAGTTTTTGACTCTCATAAATAAAGCAGTTACAAGTATAAGTTGCAGGGTTTTGAGTGGACATTTTAGGTTAGTTCAAATATCTAGAAGTGTGATTGCTGGATCATACACAAAGACTGTGCTTAGCTTTCCAAGACACAACCAAACTGTCTTCCAAAGTGGCCATACATTTTGCATTCCAAGAGCAATGAGTGAGTTTCTCTTGTTCCACATCCTCACCAGCAATTGGGATTGTCAAGGTTTTTTAGATTTTAACTATCTCAATAGGTATGTGATGGTACCTCACTGGTGTTTAATCTGAAGTTCCCTAATTATAAATGATGTTGAACTTCATTTGTCTTATGTGTATTTGCCATCTGTATATCTTCTTTGGTGAGGTGTCTGTTTAGATCTTGCCTAATTTTTTAATTTAATTGTCTATTTTCTTAGTGTTTAGTTTTAAGAGTTCTTTGCATATTTTGGATACCAGTCCTATATCCGATATGTGTTTGGCAAATATCCTTCACCCAGTTGATAGCTTATATTGCCATTTTCTTAACTGTCTTTTTCAGAGAAGTTACTATTTTAATGAAGCCCCACTTAACAATTTTTTCCTTCATGGATCATGCTTTTTGTCTTTTATCAAAAAGCTTACTGCCACACAATGAGATAACTTTTCACTAAGTGACTGTAACAATATTAGGGAAAAAATGGAAAACAGAGGGTGTAAATGGTACAGCCACTGTGGAAACACTTAGTTCATTTCTCAAAAAGTTAGAATTTCATATAACCTACCAATTTCACTTCTAAGTATAAACTCAAAAGAATTAAAAATAGTTACTCAAACAAATACTTACGTGTAAATGTTCATGGTAACACTATTTACAATATCTATCAACAGATGAATGGATAAATGAAATGTGGTATATCCACACAATGGAATATTATTCAGTACTAAAAAAAATGAAGTACTAATACATGCTACAACATGGATGATTCAAGAAAATATCATGCTCAGGGAAAGAACCCAAACACAAAAGATCACATATTGTATAATTCCATTTATATAAAATATCCTGAATAGGTAAATCAGTAGAAACAGAAAGCAAATTAGTGGTTACAGGTGAATAGAGAGGGGCAGCTTAATGTGTACAGGATTTCCTTTGGGGTGATGAAAATATTTTAGAACTAGATAGAGATGAAAGTTGTACAACATTGTGAATGTACTAGATGCTGCTGAGCTCTACACTATAAAATGGTTAATTTTATGTCATTTAAATTTTGCCTCAGAGGAAATAAAGGGAAAAAAAAGCCTCATTCCCCAACCCATGGTCACCTAGCTATTCTCTTATGTTTTCTTTTACAAATTTTATAGTTTTGCCTATTTTTAATTACTGAGTTTTAAATTAAAAGATATATATATATATATTAAAGGTTTGCTTATTTTAGAGACAGAGAGGGAAAGAGAGCAGGGGGAGAAGAGAGGGAGAGGGAGAGAGGCAGACTCCCTGATGAGCACAGAGCCCACCATAGGGCTCCATATTTAGACTCTGAGATCATGACCTGAGTCAAAATCAAGAGCAGGACGCTTAACGGACTGAGCCACCCAGGTGCCACTAAATTAAAAGATATTTTAAATGATAATAAATGTTTTAATTTACATATATTTTAAAGTATATTTTTGTAGTTATCCAATAATGTAATTTTGTAAATTCTTTAAAAATTTTTAACATTTACTGCACTTAGAATTTAATAAAACATTCTGTATATATTAATATACTTTTTCTATCTCCTTTTTTTATTCTCATGTATCTATGTTTGGTTTTAGAATAACTAATTTCTATTGTTTTGTTAAAAGGTGCTCTTATGGGGCAATATGGAATAAAAGCAAGAAACTAGTTGACATATAGTGCCTGATATAAATTAAAATATATAGAAATGAAAGTTTTCTTGATTGCCATAAAGAAAGACAAGTTCATTTAATACTGGTTGATAAAAAAAGTTACAAAAAATTCTTACATAATTTTTATATCTACGTAATTACTGGACTGTATTACAAGCATGTAAAATTCAAATTCAAATAAGTTACACAGAAAATTATTTTTTTACATTTTTATGATAGTCAAACCAATTCAATTTGTTGGTTATAGAAGAAGAATACAATGGTCTACAGGAGGCTATTTCATCATGTATAGAGAAAAAACATTTTCAAAAATAAGGATAATCTTATTATGAATGAATATGAATGGATACAGTAGCTTCAACAATAGGAATCATTGCATCTAGCTGTATCTGAAATCCTTAGAAATATAATCTCAGGATACCTTAGATTTTTCAGACTTATTTTTCTATATAAAATTGCTTATTTGAAGCACTCTCTGACATGTTGGGCCTCATTAGAGCCTCATGGACCTCCTTTACTTATTCTGGTCATGCTGCCGTTGGCACAAATCATACTGCATGACCCAGAAAACACCTGAGTTTTGCTTGCTTCCTTCCCCCAAGCCTTGCCTCTCTTTGTTTTCTAAGACCACCTTATCATTAGAACTCCTAGGTCATTTAAAAAATAACAGACTGGTTTCCTTGCTAAGGTCTGAATACACAATGCCTTTAGAAGTGATCCACTCTGATCTTAATAATATAGGAAATTGTTTTCCTGTTTTACTCCCAATATTGTTCCCTGGTGTAGTTGCCTCATATCAGGGCTTGTGATCAGAAATTAAAACGTGATCAAATTCATAATGCTCAAATTTTATTTTGAACAAAATTCAGTTCTGTTTCTAATATATGCCTATTCTTTTTTAAAAAAAAGTATTTTATTTATTTATTTATTTATTTATTTATTTATTTATTTATTTATTACAGAGAGGGAAAGCACAAGCAGGGGGAGAGGCAGAAGGAAAAGGAGAGTGAGAAGCAGACATTCTGCTGAGTGGGGAGCCCGACGTGGAGCTTGATCCCAGAACCTGAGCTGAAGGCAAACGCTCAATTGACTGAGCCACCCAGGTGCCCCTCTAATATATGCCTATTCTTGCTCCAAACTCTCAACCTCTCAACTACTATTGAAGTTTGAGAAAGCTAACTGAAATCAGTCTTTTCTCTTTCCTGATTTTAGACAAATAAAGAGATAAAGTCACAGGTAGAGGCCATCTTTCTGATAAAGAAATTTCTACCCGCACCATCACATTTTGTAACTACTGAGATTGGACTGACTTACTTGGATATAGTGTGATAGGGTCAATTAAGGACTCTAGCATTTCTCACACTGAAACACCGGGGCTTTCTCTTGGACAACATAACAGTGCAATAGAACAGACTAATTTCTCACAAGGTAGCATATGACAGAAGTTTCAGAAGTAGCAATGACTGATCCAGACACTTAAAGGTAGGAATGACTATTAGCTCCAGGTTTGGACTGACTACCCAGAGGTAAAGTTCAGCTTTCTGAAGAAGTAGATCTTGAAAAAAAGAAAGATCATACACTACACAGCTATGTTTTCCTGCAATTTAAAGATGGAGGACAAGATAATTTAATTTCAAGGGGATCACTTCTCTTCTTGAATAAATTGAATGAATGACACAATCCTGACTCTGAATCTCATACTTTGTCATGGTTAAACAATAATGAACTAAGTGCTGCATGTGTTTACAGAAGGAAAGAGGTAGAGATATTGCAAACCAGGCATCTGTAGCAGGTGTGTCAATGGAATCTACTTCCTTTTCCTAATACAGCTGCACATGTTTCTGGCAGGCAGTTGAAATTTATGCCCTCAACCTCAGTGATTTTGTCTTGCTTGGCTCTAGATTCTGGCATGTCTATGCATAAATTGTCAACTTTATTAGAGTTATAAAAGACCCGAGTGTTAACATCAAGCATGCAGATGCAGTGCTTGCTTAGCCAAGCACACTTCCTGGATCACCAAAATAGTGCAGCTGCAACCATTGTGTGCCATTAGTGACATTCTGTAAATCTTAATCTGCTAAATTGTGGCACCATCATAAGTTGATCCAAGGTAAACATTTGCTACTTCAATTAGCTAGTGGGAAGATTTCTATAAATATGCTATTTTTCCCCTTAGGGGCTAAGTTATATATTTAAAGTCAAAATATTATTTATAAAAAATGGATGATTTGGAACTGCTTTTTAGCAATAATTTGGTGACTTCTTTTATCCTTTGTCCTCTGATTCCTCAAAGTGTTTTGGAAAGTTATTTTGAGGTTAGGACTTCTATTTCATCTGTGTCTAATGCATACAGATGTTTGTTGTGGGTCCTCTGATACAGATGTTTTTTGTGGGTCCTCTTTATCTTTTGGTTCCTTAAAATTGACTCACATCTGTTCACATCATTCTGCTAAATAGCACCATGAAGAATAGAATCAGCCAAGATATAGTAAATTAATATCATTTAATGATTATATAAATATGATAAGATATCAGTGTTAGACTTTGATAAATAGAGAAGCAGTAAGCCAAACAGGAACACTATACTAATTTATTTCAAATATTTACTTAAGAAAAAAAAACTGGTGTTAAGATGCCTGAAAAAATATTATTGGCCCGAGGGAATAAATCTTTATAAATTTAGGAGTCACTAAAACAGAGACATTTGATATATTAAATGAGCGTCATAAAGACCTATTATTAGGGCATCCTTCTCAAAACTATTTCTTTTAAATCTGGTGTGTGTTATTTATGTACTATGCCCAGGGGATACAATGGTAAATAAAATATATGGCATCTGTCCTTTCTCCTGGAACTTTGTATTCAGTTTTACAGTCTACCATGGTTACTAAATGCACTTTGAAATTCACAGGATGTCATTTCTCTAAATATGACTATAGTCTCGACTCTCTAAATGAGTAGGGTTTTATTTCTTTATAACTTTTCCATTGCTGCTATAATGAATTACACAAATTTAATGGCATAAAACAACACACATTTATCTTACAGTTCTGGAGGTCAGAGGTCCTAAAATCAAGGTGCCAACATGCTGTGTCCATTCTGTACACCCAAGGTAAGAATCTGTTTTCTTGCCTTTTTCAGGTTCTAGAGGCAGGCTATATATACTCCTTGTTCTTTGGCTTGTGACCTCCTTACTCCATTTTCAAAATCAGAAGCAATATAGCATTTTCAAATTACTCTTTCTCTATCTCTCTCTCTCTCTCTTTCTCTCTCTTATCTTGGCGTCTGTTGTCACATCTTCTGTTCTGACTTTGACCCTCCTGCCTCCTCTTACAAGTGCTGTTTGTGATTACCTTGGTCTCACCTGGATAATTCAGACTCATCTTCTGATCTCAAAAACTTAATTTAGTCACAACTAGAAAGTCTCTTTTGCCATGTAAGGTGGCATATTTGCAGGTTATGGATAAAGACTTAGACATCTTTGAGAAGCTATTATTCTGCCTATCACAATTTCTATTTTTATTAGGGTGATTCATTCATTTGCAAGTTGATAACCTACTATGTATTCTTTAACACACAGATGAAAAGTCCATTTATCTAAATATTTTTCTTAAATATCACACAATCTGAAATCATTTTGAAAAATTTGGATGATGGATTAATTTTAAATTTTTTTCTCGCAAGTTGGTGCCTTTTATATTATATGTATTTATTTCCACGGAGCTTATAGCTTTGAGTCCTGAAATGTTAGGAAAAACATGATGTTTCCAACCTTATTCTTCAATAATCATAATCATTGCCTTGTTGTGTACTTGTACCATTTATCTGCTTACTTACCTAGATCTTTCTGAAAGTAGCTGAGTATGAATATAAGGAAACTGAATTATACTCACCATGCCTTTCATTAATACTGGAGGAATTCAAATTTAAGCTAATCATTTTAGCTATCCCTAGCTGTGATGGTTAATTTTATGTGTCAAATTTTTTGGGTCAAAGTGCCCAGATATTTGGTTAAACATTATTCTACATGCTTCTGTAGGATGTTTTGGGATGAGATTTACATTTAAATTCATAGACTTCGAGTAAAACAGATTGCCCACCATAATGTGGATGGGCCTCTATTTAAAGGAATCCAGTCAATTCAAGCCTTGAATAGAACAAAACTCTGGCCTCCCCTGAGGGAGAGGAAATTCTGCCCGCATATTGACTTTGGATTCAAACTGCAACTCCTTCCCGAGTCTTTAGCCTGCTGGCCTCCTCCATTAGATTCTGGACTCACTAAGTCTCCTTAATTGTCGGAGCCAATTCCTTAAAGTAAGTCTCTTCATATATATGTGTGTATATATATATGGTTCTATTGCTCTGGAGAACCTTGACTACCATACTAGCTAAGAATAAAGTCATCTGCAGTTTTATGATAACCAGGTTAAATCTTACAAAATAACATAGTAGAATTATTTATTAGTTACCTATCGTGGCACAGCCACTTATACCAAAACATAGCCATGAACATTTAATGTCGTATAGTTTCTGTGAATTAAGAATCTGGAAGCAACTTACTTGGCTGGTTCTGGTTTACATCTTCCATAAAACTGCAACCAGGATGATAGTTAAGGCTGCAACCATTTGAGGTCTGACTGGGCGAGGAGGTTCTGATTTTAAGTTCACTGGATCCTCTATGGCTGGAGACTTAAGTTCCTTGCTGCATGGGGGCCTC
>NC_048221.1:77248130-77275578 GCF_002007445.2 Ailuropoda melanoleuca | reverse complement strand
TGCTGTGTCCATTCTGTACACCCAAGGTAAGAATCTGTTTTCTTGCCTTTTTCAGGTTCTAGAGGCAGGCTATATATACTCCTTGTTCTTTGGCTTGTGACCTCCTTCCTCCATTTTCAAAATCAGAAGCAATATAGCATTTTCAAATTACTCTTTCTCTATCCCTCTCTCTCTCTCTTTCTCTCTCTTATCTTGGCGTCTGTTGTCACATCTTCTGTTCTGACTTTGACCCTCCTGCCTCCTCTTACAAGTGCCTTTTGTGATTACCTTGGTCTCACCTGGGTAATTCAGACTCATCTTCTGATCTCAAAAACTTAATTTAGTCACAACTAGAAAGTCTCTTTTGCCATGTAAGGTGGCATATTTGCAGGTTATGGATAAAGACTTAGACATCTTTGAGAAGCTATTATTCTGCCTATCACAATTTCTATTTTTATTAGGGTGATTCATTCATTTGCAAGTTGATAACCTACTATGTATTCTTTAACACACAGATGAAAAGTCCATTTATCTAAATATTTTTCTTAAATATCACACAATCTGAAATCATTTTGAAAAATTTGGATGATGGATTAATTTTAAATTTTTTTCTCGCAAGTTGGTGCTTTTATATTATATGTATTTATTTCCACGGAGCTTATAGCTTTGAGTCCTGAAATGTTAGGAAAAACATGATGTTTCCAACCTTATTCTTCAATAATCATAATCATTGCCTTGTTGTGTACTTGTACCATTTATCTGCTTACTTACCTAGATCTTTCTGAAAGTAGCTGAGTATGAATATAAGGAAACTGAATTATACTCACCATGCCTTTCATTAATACTGGAGGAATTCAAATTTAAGCTAATCATTTTAGCTATCCCTAGCTGTGATGGTTAATTTTATGTGTCAAATTTTTTGGGTCAAAGTGCCCAGATATTTGGTTAAACATTATTCTACATGCTTCTGTAGGATGTTTTGGGATGAGATTTACATTTAAATTCATAGACTTCGAGTAAAACAGATTGCCCACCATAATGTGGATGGGCCTCTATTTAAAGGAATCCAGTCAATTCAAGCCTTGAATAGAACAAAACTCTGGCCTCCCCTGAGGGAGAGGAAATTCTGCCCGCATATTGACTTTGGATTCAAACTGCAACTCCTTCCCGAGTCTTTAGCCTGCTGGCCTCCTCCATTAGATTCTGGACTCACTAAGTCTCCTTAATTGTCGGAGCCAATTCCTTAAAGTAAGTCTCTTCATATATATGTGTGTATATATATATGGTTCTATTGCTCTGGAGAACCTTGACTACCATACTAGCTAAGAATAAAGTCATCTGCAGTTTTATGATAACCAGGTTAAATCTTACAAAATAACATAGTAGAATTATTTATTAGTTACCTATCGTGGCACAGCCACTTATACCAAAACATAGCCATGGACATTTAATGTCGTATAGTTTCTGTGAATTAAGAATCTGGAAGCAACTTACTTGGCTGGTTCTGGTTTACATCTTCCATAAAACTGCAACCAGGATGATAGTTAAGGCTGCAACCATTTGAGGTCTGACTGGGCGAGGAGGTTCTGATTTTAAGTTCACTGGATCCTCTATGGCTGGAGACTTAAGTTCCTTGCTGCATGGGGGCCTCTCCATATGCATGGGTGCCTCTCCATATGATTGCTCAAGATTTGGCAGCTGGCTTCCTCCAGGGCATGTGGTCTAAGAGATAGAAAGCAAAACCATACTGCTTTATATGGCCTAATATCCTTGTCACATACTGTTATTATTGCTTTATTTATTCATTACAAGTGAGTCACAAAGCCCAGTCCACACTCAAAGGGGAGGGACCACATAAAGCTGTAAATACCTGAAGGGCCAGAGATCATTAGGGCCATCTTGGAGGCTGGCTATCATACATACTTAGAGGAATAAAAATCTTTAATATATATGCCCTGTAGTTTACCATGGTAATAAGCAGGGGTTAGCAAAACACATCTTGGGAGTCAAATCTACCTCAAGACTTCAAGTTATGGACTTCAAGTTAAGAAAAAGACAAAGAAGAATATATGATAGTGACCATAAGTGGCTAGCAAATGTAAAATATTCACTTTATGGTTCTTTATAGGAAACTTTTGCCAATTCCTGCCCATCAGGAACAATTATCTGAGGCAAAGCCAACGTCTTCACATTTCCCTGAAAAAAGTTAAGCAAATATGAATTTATTAACTATATTATTTTGTTTTCATTTATATAATCCAGCAATGAACCTCTGTTGTTGTTGCCAGGTTTTGCTGTTGTTGTTGTTTAAAAATTTTATAATGTTAACTCCCATGAATAGTTATAGACACTGCTATCAAGTCAAAAATGAAACTATTCTTTTTTAGGAAGCCCTTTGGTACCAAAGTCACACTAAATTACATTATTTCTTCAGCAAAGCCAACTCAAGAGTAGAATAAGCACAAAAGAACCACAATTAGTACTGATCTTAATGTTTTAGAATTTCTTATGTATAGCTGAATCCCTCCCTTGGCCCTCTGCCATTCTTTTTTTGAGGTTAATTTGTTGATAGAATCTTCTTGTGTTCATTTTTCAGAATGACTATTATGCTGTGGATGGAATTGCTGAAACTTTATTTTTTACTCCAAAGATGTTTATTCTTACATGTCCTAGAGGTTCTACTATATGAAATATTTCTCTATTGTACAAAAACATAAAGTCAATAAAAAAATTTACTAAAAACATTATGTTAAATATTCTATATACTGTGAGATTACAAAGAAATATAAATCTTGTCACAGTGGAATTCATAGACCAATGTAGTAGAAACATTTACAGATGTCACATTTCCTAACAACTTAACCAGTGTAAGTGAAATACTAAGGCAGTTCTACAGAGAAGAAATGTATGGAGAACTTGTCCAGTCGAGTAGCACACATTTCAAAAGTAGGCCACTCTGTGACATTTATCTTTATGGTCATGATAGAACTTTGTCAAGATCCATAAAGACTGGGGAGGAGTTAAGATGGTGGAGGAGTAGGTAGAGGGACTCTAAGTTTGTCTCATCCCTTGAATACAACTTAGATAGTTATCAAATCATTCTGAACACCTGAGAAATCAATCAGATTTGAGAAAACAAATGCTGCAAGTCTACCAGTAGAAAAATGACCACGGTTTGGAAGGTCGGAGGTTCAGAGACTTGAATCCAGTGTGATACAGATGAAGATAAAGCATAAGGTAGGGAGAGGGTTTAAGGAGTCTACTGCAAAGTATTATAAGCAAAAGAGTGCAAAATCAGAACTTTTAGAAGTGTGCTACAGAGTGGGAAATCCCTGGCTTAAAGGTGCTCAGGTGGTGAAACAGGGTAAAATCTCACGTGTGACAGTGTGATCTTAGGATCCCTGGGGTAGTGCCTGAGTACAGCAGAAGTCCCAGGCATAGGAGTGGGGAAGTGGTCTGAAAGCAGCAAGTCCAGGTGCTGGCTTTCTGCCCTGTGTTGCCATAAACTGCAAACCACTGCACACTTATGCAACTGCTTTCCTGGAAGGGGTCCAGCAAAAGGCATGGCAAGACCCTCTGCTTCCCCCAAGGAGGAACAGTGTAAGTCTGCTCCATGGGAGTCCCTAAAATTTGGAGTTTTGAAACTCAGTCGAGTGCCTGAGATAAAAAATGTTCAGTCACAGTCCGAGTAAACAGAGAGTTCTGATGGAAACCAGGGAAATAAGTGTGATTGATTGCTTTTCTATGGGGGCTCACTGAAGAGTGGGGGGCTAATACCATTTATGGCATGGCTCTGATCAGCCCCACAGAAACATCTTTTCATTCATTCATTTATTCAGCAAGCACTCATTAAGCAAGTAGTAGTGATATAATGGCATTGATAATGCTATTAACAAAAACAACTTAAACACACACACACACTGAGCTATTATTATGGGCTAGATCCCCAACTAAGATATACTTACTTCATTTAATTTTTAGAAAATCCTGGAAAGTTGATTGATAATATCCCCAGTTTACCAATCAAGAGACCTGAGACTCTGAGAGTTGGAATCAACTTGTTCAAAGTCAAAAGTTAGGAGATGGCTAAACTAATATTCAAGATATGNCAATTGATAATATCCCCAGTTTACCAATCAAGAGACCTGGACTCTGAGAGTTGGAATCAACTTGTTCAAAGTCAAAAGTTAGGAGATGGCTAAACTAATATTCAAGATATGATTTTTTTTACTTCAAAGACCATTCTAATAATCATTACACTAAACAGTCTTTCTGTTTCATGCAAGGTAGTCTGCTGGAATCTAGGATAAAAAGTGAATAAGAGATAGCTGACTAGGAGCTCATAGTCCTGTGGGGGACATGATTCAAAATCATGAAATAATGTTGACACCACACTGCTTTTTCTGGGGACTTTGGGGTTGCCCAAACCAGCTCCTAGGGAAGGGATCCTCAAAGAACTGATCTGAGATGAATCTTAATGGAAGAGGAGTAGGCAAGAACAAGGTGCAGAAGAGGTGAAGTAGGAATCCATCCAGGTAGATGGGCAGCAGGTATAGGCGCACAGGAGGTACAGATAGCCTGCTGGGAACTATTGTTCTTAGAATTTGTGGTGTAAAGCCAGGTGAGGATGGAGCTGGCAGTGGGGACCAGCAGTAGAGGGAAGACTTTGAAAGGATTTTGGTCACAGAGATAATCCTAGCAGCTCTCTAGAGGACAGATTGAAAGAGAACAAAATAAAAGGGGGATGAGAGAAATGAGAATCTGACCCAGGTTGGTGGCATTAAGGATGACACAGAGCATTGAGTCAGAGAAATGTTTAAGAAGCAAAACTGCAGGACTTGTTGCTTGGATCTGAGCAGAATGAGGGAATAGAAGTGAAAGATAGACTTCCAAGTTTCTGGCCAGAATGGAGAAGCTATGTTGGCAGAAACTTTGGTACAGAATACAGGGCGAGGATTTCAGTTTTGACGTTTTGAGTCTTAGGTGTGTAGGGTATTGAGGAAGATATGTCTAACTAGTGATTGACTATAAGTTTGAAGCTCAAAAATGAAGGTGGGGCTGGAGGTTGGGTTTTTTTAATCTTTAGTATGTGGGTGCTAATCAGACTAATGCAGGACTTTTAAGGTAAACTATTAGTACAGACATTCTTTCCAGGGGCAGCAAATTACCTCAGTGAACTTGTATTGGACAGAAGTTCTGTAGCCTCTTTCTTGTGGTATGTTAAAACTTCAGATGGTTGAAGGGCAAGGGAGGGCTTGCTGGGCAAGTTAAGAGACAATTTAATAATCTTCATAGTACATTCCAGCCATTGCCAAGCACCAAGGTCACCTTACATCATCTCCCTGCTCCTTGATCCCTGAGGCCTCCGGCATATATTTTTATAGTGTAGGGAACCCTGTTTCTCTACCATGAATCTTCAGCCTCCTACATTTCATTCTTCACCTTTTCATCTAATCTAAGACATAAGCAATGTGGGTACTTAAAAAATATGGACCTCTCTGCCTTTCTCCTGCTTCTTCCAAGTACAGAGCACCCTCCATCTTTTCTGTTCCCTCACTTACCAGTTCAGTGACTTGCTCTGGCTCATGAGCAAAGGACAAATTTATGTCTCAGCAAACTTACCAATTAATGTGATTGACAAACCCCTAGCCAGACTTTGCAAAAAGAGAAAGGACCCAGATAAATAAAATCATGAATGTAGGAGGAGAAATCACAACCAACACTGCAAAAAATACAAACAACTATAAGAGAATATACCCGAGCAATTAAATGCAACAAATTAGGCAATCTGGAAGAAATGGATGCATTCCTAGAAACACAAACTACGAAGACTGAAACAGGAAGAAATAGAAAACCTGAACAGACCCATAACCAGCAAAGAAATTGTATCAGTAATCAAAAATCTCCCAACAGACAAAAGTCTGGGGCTGTATGGCTTCCCAGGGTAATTCTACCAAACATTTAAAGAAGAATTAATACCTATTCTTCTGAAACTTTTCCAAAAAATAGAAATGGGAGGGACATTTCCATATGCATTCTTTGAGGACAGCATTACCTTTATCCCAAAACCAAAGACCCTACCAAAAAAGGATAATTACAGACCAATATCCCTGATGAACATGCATGCAAACATTCTCACCAAGATATGAGCCAATNGCCAAAAAATAGAAATGGGAGGAACATTTCCATATGCATTCTTTGAGGACAGCATTACCTTTATCCCAAAACCAAAGACCCTACCAAAAAGGATAATTACAGACCAATATCCCTGATGAACATGCATGCAAACATTCTCACCAAGATATGAGCCAATAGGATCCAACAGTCCATTAAAAGGATTATTCATGATGACTAAGTGGGATTTATTCCTGGACTTCAAGGGTGGGTTAGCATCCATAAATCAATTAGTGTGATATACCACATTAATAAAAGAAAGGACAAGAACCATATGATCCTCTCAATAGATGCAGAAAAACATTTGGCAAAATACAGCTTTCTTTCTTGATTAAAACTCTTCACAGTGTAGGCATAGAGGGAACATACCTCAATAACATAAAAGCCATCTATGAAAAGCCCACAGCAAATATCATCCTCAGTAGGGAAAAACTGAGAACTTTCCCCCTAAGGCCAGGAACACAACAGGGATGTCCACTCTCACCACTGTTGTTTAACATAGTACTAGAAGTCTTAGCCTCAGCCATCAGACAACAAAAAGAAATAAAAGGCATCCAAATCTTCCACTCTTCACAGATGACATAATAGTCTGTGTAGAAAATATGAAAGACTGCACCAAAAAATTCCTAGAATTGATACAGGAATTCAGCACAGTCACAGGATATAAAATCAATGCACAGAAATCAGGGGCATTTCTATACACTAAAAATGAAGGAAGAGAGAGAAATCAGGGAATTGATCCTATTTACAATTGCCCCCAAAACCTCATAAGATACCTAGGAATAAACCTAACCAAAGATGTAAAGGATCTGTACTCTGAAAACTATAGAACATTCATGAAAGAAATTGAGGAAGACACAAAGTAATGAGAAAACATTTCAAGGTCATGGATTGGAAGAACAAGTATTGTTAAAATGTCTATGCCACCCAAAGCAATCTACACATTCAATGCAATTCCTACCAAAAAACCATCAACTTTTTTTACAGAGCTGAAATAAACAATCCTGAAACTTGTATGGAACCAGAAAAGACCCTGAATACCAAGGGAATGTTAAAAAAGAAAACCAAAGCTGGAAGCATCACAATTCCAGACTTCAAGCTGTATTACAAAGCTAATCATCAAGACAGTATGGTACTGGCACAAACAAATCAATGTAACAGAATAGGGAACCCAGAAATGGACCCTCACTCTATGTCAGCTAATCTTAGATAAAGTAGGAAAGAATATCCAATGGGAAAAAGACAGTCTCTTCAACAAATGGTGCTAGGAAAATTGGACAGCCACAATCAAAAGAATGAAACTAGACTACTTTCTTCCACCATATACAAATAAAATCCAAAATGTATGAAATACCTAAATGTGAGACATGAATCCATCAAAATCCTAGGGAAGAACACAGGCAGCAACCACTTTGACCTCAGCCGCAGCAGCTTACTATTAGACACATCTCCAGAGGCAAGGGAAACAAAAGCAAAAATGAACTATTGGGACTTCATCAAGATAAAAAGCTTCTGCACAGTGAAGAAAACAATCAACAAAACTAAAAGACAACCTCCAGAATGGGAGAAGATATTTGCAAATGACATATCAGATAAAGGGTAGTGTCCAGAACCTCCAAAGAACTTATCAAAATCAGCCCCCCAAAAATAAATAACCCAGCAAAGAAATGGGCAGAAGACATGAACAGATATTTCTCCAAAGAAGACATACAAATGGCTAACAGACATATGAAAATAATGCTCAACATCAGTCATCATCAGGGAAATAAAAATCAAAACCATAATGAAGGGTGCCTGGTTGGCTGAGTTGGTTAAGCATCCGACTCTTGATTTCAGTTCAGGTCATGATTTCAGGATTGTGAGATGGAGCCCCGCATGCCGAGCATGGAGCCTGCTTAAGATTCTCTCAATCTGTTCCTTCCAGCCCTCCCTCTCTCTCCCTCTCTAAAAAACAAACAAACTCACAATGATACCACCTCACACCTGTCAGAATGGCTAAAATTAACAACTCAGGAAACAACAGATGATGGTGAGGATGCAGAGAACAGGGAACCCTTTTGCACTGTTGGTGGGAATGCAAACTGGTGCAGCCACTCTGGAAAAACAGCATGGAGGTTTCTCAAAAAGTTAAAAATAGAACTACCCTATGACAGAGAAATTGCACTATTAGGTATTTATCCAAAGGATACAAATAGTGATTCAAAGGGGCACATGCACCCCAATGTTTATAGAAGCAATGTCCATAATAGCCAAACTATGGAAAGAGCCCAGATGTCCATCGGTTAATGAATGGATAAAGAAGAAATGGTGTGTGTGTATATATATAATGGAATATTACTCTGTCATCAAAAAGAATGAAATCTTGGGATGCCTTGGTGGTTCAGTCAGTTAAGTGTCTGCCTTCAGCTCAGGTCATGATCTCAAAGTCCTGGGATCGAGTCCGCTTTGGGCTCCTTGCTCAGTGGGGAGCCTGCGTCTCCCTCTGCTTGCTGCTCCCCCTGCTTGAGCGCGCTCTCTCTCTCTCTGACAAATAAATAAAATCTTAAAAAAGAGAGAATGAAATCTTGCCATTTGCAACAAGGATAGAACTAGTCTGTATTATGTTAAGCGAAATAAGTCAGCCAGAGAAAGACAAACACCATATGATTTCTCTCATATGTGGAATTTAAGAAACAAAACAGATGAACATAGGGGAAGGGAAGGAAAAATAAAATAAGATAAAAACAGAGAGGGAGGCAAACCATAAGAGACACTTAACTTTAGAGAACAAACTGACGGTTGCTGGAGGGAAGGTGGGTGGGAGACTGGGTAATTGGGTGATGGGCATTAAGGAGGGCACTTGATGTAATGAGCCCTGGGTGTTACACGCAACAGATGAAATCACTAAATTCTACCCCTGAAACTAATAATACAGTACATGTTACCTAAATTGAATTTAAATAAAATATTGTTTTTAAAAATCCACGAAGACTGGACACATTTTTTTTGTATGGAATTGGAGGAACAAAAGTTTAATATGTGATTTTGCATTGTTCATCTTTAATATTTCCTTTAGTACCAACGGCCCAGGAAGGCTAAAAATTTAAATGTCCCAAATCTATTTCCAGCAAGTATCTGGTAATTATACATATCATAAAAAATCAAACATACAAACGATGGCTTTGATGATGCCATGGATATTTTTTATTTTTACTGTCCTTAAACAGATGTCCAGCTAATGTAATGCAATTGAATTGCTGAGAAATTAAATCTCTGATTGTTGCAGATGCAATAAATGAGACCATGAGAGACTATAGGCAGAATGAAAGAAGGGATATTTAAAAATGCCTTTGTGTGTGCATATATGATTACATTCGATTTTAATTTCTATATACAATGATAATGATGGCTGTGTTCAGTTCTTTCATAAAACAATAAACAAGACACTATTCATTCTTTTTAAAAATTTCTACCTTCCTTCCTTCTTACTTCCCTCCTCCCCTCTCTCCTCCCTCCCTCCCTATTTGTCTCTTTTCTTTTCTTCTTTTCTTTCCTTTCTCTCTCTCTCTCTCTCTTTCTCCCCCCCCTTCAAGGAAGGTCATTCATTTGGTTTCCTAAGGTAGGGCTTTTCTGTATATTTGATGCATATGCTTCTCTGAAATCAAACATCAGAAAAGAGCAAGATGGTTGTTGGAAATAAAACTTTTTTCAATCCCCTCCAAAATTTAGTTAACTCCCATCTGCACCTTATCAAAGCAATTATCTGATACATATAAAAGTTAAATTGGTATAAGTATAAGTGTATATTTGCAGGTCTGCCTGAAATTTCTATCTGATTTGAACACTGGAAATGCTTCTTTAAAAGGCAGGCTTGTTTGTGGTCTTCTTAGGAGATTTAATGTCGTACACTTTATTTCAGGCAGGAAGAATTTTCTGAAAAGAACACCGAAGAACTAAAGGCATGATGAAGTATTCAGTTCTAAAAGTTCCCAGACAATTTGAAAATGTCAGGACACACATTATTCTGTTTATATTAAACAACCTGTCAGCCCAGCACATTTGTGAAAAATAACAGTGGTTATTTGTTTGGTATTTTCAATGTCTCTGCATTTAACTTGAAATGCAACCCCCTCTACCCAGAGCCCACATTAAAAATAGAAAATGCTTTAACATCATGTAGTACTTTCCAGTCACATAACAACATTACTAATGATTAAATTAAGAAAGAGCTAGTGATAATGCCTTTGCTATAGGCTGAATGTTTGCATTCCACCATAATTCATATGCCAAAACCTAATCCCCAATGTGATAGTATTTGTAGATGGAACCTTTTGGGGTTATTTGGTTATGAAAATGGAGCCTACATGAATGGGCTTAGTGTCCTTATTTTTGGGCAGGACAATAGAACCCTTATAAAACAGACCCCACAAAGCTCTCTCACCCGTATTTGCCAGGTGAGGACACAGCGAGAAGACAGCAGCATTTGAACCAGGAAGCAGCTTTCACCAGATACCAAATCTGCCAACACCTTGATCTTGTACTTCATAATCTCCAGATCTATGAGCAATACATTTCTGTTGTTTACAGGCCACCTGGTCCTGATATTTCTTTCTGTACACAGTCTGTTAAACTAAGACAATCCTGTAATTCACAGAGCAAAGCAGTGCTGAATATGAATAGAAAGTAATATAACCAAAAAAAAAAAAAAGGGGGGAGACTCTAAAAAGAAAATGGTCTTCATGTGACATGCAGGGTCTACCTATTGGTAGTGTGAATGTACACATACTAGTTACATTAAAAATACCTAATTTAGTTCACCTAATGACATTTTATAATATAAATTGTCTTGTTTTAGCTGAACCCTTGGATGTATATTTTCACATCAATCAATTAATATGTCTTGAGAGTTGCACTCTAGTCAAGACATTATACTGAGTAGATACTATGGAGGAAATAGAGGAACCTAAGACATGGTGTCTGCCATGTCAGTTTGAAATCTACTGGAAATTGTAGAGACTAGATAGAAGCCAAAAATAAGTCAAAGTAAAGGTGAGAGAAGTTAAATCTGCAATGTTTCTGAGAATTGAAGTTAAAGTGAATGAGGATATAGCGTCAGCAAATGGATTTCAGGAATATCTGTGCATCATAAACCAAGCAATGTCTTCCACTACTCATAATGGATAGTGGATATTCCAAAATATCTTCAAGGTAAAAAATAACCCTAGGAAAATGAGTAAAATACAGCCAAAAGCCTTTTAAGAACACAACTCTATTCACAAGAAAGTAGGGACTATCAATCTGTTTGGACTGCTATAACAAAAATACCTCAAACTTGGTGGCTTATAAACAACAAACATTTATTTTTCACAGAGTTGGAAACTGGAAAGTCCAAGGTCACAGTGCATGTCTGATGAGACCAGTTTCTTGTTAATGGCCATCTTCTGACTGTAACCTCACATAGAAGGGGCAAAGAATCTCTCTGGGGCCTCTTTTATAAAGGCACTAATCCCATTGATGAGGGCCCTGCTAAACTCATAATATATAGTATACAAAATAATTATATTAAAAATATATATAGCATAGTACATTTATTACACTATATGCAACATATAATATTGTATGTAGTACATATGCATAATACTATATATGATATATATACTTACATATAAAATTATTGTATATGCACATTTATGGAAAGAATTCAACATGTGGGGTGCCTGGGTGGCACAGCGGTTAAGCTTCTGCCTTCGGCTCAGGGAGTGATCCCGGTGTTACAGGATCGAGCCCCACATCAGGCTCCTCTGCTATGAGCCTGCCTCTTCCTCTCCCACTCCCCCTGCTTGTGTTCCCCTCTCTCGCTGGCTGTCTCTATCTCTGTCGAATAAATAAATAAAATCTTAAAAAAAAAAAGAAAGAATTCAACATGTGATAAGAAATGATATAAAGGTAACCATAATGATCTGCATTACACTAACAAACAATTCACTCACCAAAAATAACAAATTTCAAGTGGATACATGAGTAACTCTACTGTGAACATTTTGTGCATATCTTCTGGGGCATATTGGGATGCATTTCTATTGGGTACATATAGGAGGTGAATTACTTGATCATGTAGAATGGGTACTTAATTACATTCATACAGAAGAATCTGAGAGTTTTCCAAAGTGATTATACCTACTTACATNCTAACAAACAATTCACTCACCAAAAATAACAAATTTCAAGTGGATACATGAGTAACTCTACTGTGAACATTTTGTGCATATCTTCTGGGGCATATTGGGATGCATTTCTATTGGGTACATATAGGAGGTGAATTACTTGATCATATAGAATGGGTACTTAATTACATTCATACAGAAGAATCTGAGAGTTTTCCAAAGTGATTATACCTACTTACATTCTTAACATCAAAACTTGCCACTTCCCCCCTATTTTGAATATTCAGGATCTGACTTACACTATTTACTTCATATTTGTCCATCAACAGTCTGTATGGATAACCTAATCTCTATTCACTATTCATCCACACCATTATTCCTTTAACAGTTTAATTCAAGAACACAAAAGACAACACATATAAAGCTTCAAATATTCCTGATATCTAACTTATCCTCCATAAAGGCTTCATTCAATAATTATTCCGAGGCTTTCTGAGATCTTTCACAATAGAGACATAATTCTTTCTCGGTAAAATTTCTCACTTTATTGCAAGCTCTCAACAAAGGAAAAGTCTACCTCCCATATCTTATTTTGGATTTCCTTCTTTATAATGCTTTATATGTATTCAAGGTCCAGGTTTGGCATATTTGGGGACTAATTTTATAAGCTTTATGAGCTATTTTGGAGTTCATGGAAATGAGCTAGCATTTAATGAGTAAGTAAAGATTCTGCTACACTGAAACATCTGGCAATTGCTTCCTGAGACTCTCATTGTTGGAACTTACCTCTCGGGTTTTACCTTGCATCTCTTTCTAAAGATATGTTTGGATCAGTAATGAAATGATATCCTTTCTCAAACCTTGCCTAGGGCCTTGAAAAACATATATGATTTTAAAAAAAAGTCTTCACTCTTTTATACTTTGACTTTTGCTTTGGTTATGATTGAAATAGTCTGAGTTTTAAGAAATGATTCATTTTCTTAAATGCTTAAGGAAAAACTTAAAGATGATAAAACAATTATTTAAGTCCTATAGAGATTTGCCTACAATAAATTCATATATCAGTCCTATTGAGAATTAATAGAATGGCTTTGCAAGTAAAAAATAAAACCACATGGGGCGCCTGGGTGCCACAGCGGTTAAGCATCTGCCTTCGGCTCAGGGCGTGATCCTGGCGTTATGGGATCGAGCCCCACATCAGGCTCCTAGCTGTGGGCCTGCTTCTTCCTCTCCCACTCCCCCTGCTTGTGTTCCCTCTCTCGCTGGCGTCTCTATCTCTGTCAAATANTCTCGCTGTGGGCCTGCTTCTTCCTCTCCCACTCCCCCTGCTTGTGTTACCTCTCTCTCTGGCGTCTCTATCTCTGTCAAATAAATAAAAATCTTTTAAAAAAATAAATAAATAAATAAAACCACAACCTCTGATTGTATCTGAAGATTTACATAGAAATCAACTGCTATTTTTTTAAAACTTAAATGTGCCAATTTCCATTGATTATCTTTTTAATCCTCTAATTAATCCTATTGGAAAAGTATTTATTGTTCATATTTCCTAATGCCAAAGTAACTGGGCAATATAAAAATGAATAGTTCTCATAAACAGTAAGTAGCAGAGTTTGTAAGTTAAATTTTTAAATTAGGTGTGAGGTTTTTTTTTAANNTTTTTTTTTAATCAGGTTTTCATGTTGGAATTGTTAAGACTTTAAAGGTAGCAAAACTGTTTTTTTTTTCTACTATTGTATCCTGTGTGTTTAACATAGTGACTGAAACTTAGTAAATAGTCAATAAAAGTATTTTAAGTTAAATAAATGAAATAAATGAAAGACTTCAAATACAATATGATTTAAAATCTGACAATAACGTATAAGATGAATGTGAATAGAAAGGCAGAAAAAAAAAAGATCTTTATGGTAGTATTTTGGATGTGAAAATGTTAAGAATCTTAACCAAGTTTACTTCAGTGCGAATGGANGCGTATAAGATGAATGTGAATAGGAAGGCAGAAAAAAAAATAGATCTTTATGGTAGTATTTTGGATGTGAAAATGTTAAGAATCTTAACCAAGTTTACTTCAGTGCGAATGGAAAAGAAAGGTCATAAATAGATTATAAAATTGGCAGACATATAGAATCTTTGTGTGGCTTATGCATTACTGAGGAAAATAACAATTTGAGCTACTAGTCGTTAGATACATTGATCACACTGCAATTATTTTGCTGTTTTTTACTTGTATTTGGTATTGAAAGAACTTCCCAAAGACTCTCTTTTCCAAGCAAGGTCTCACTCTAGAGTATTTCTGTTGGTAATGTGGATACAAATTTTAAAATAATTTACTGGGGCTATAAAATCAGGTGCATGCAAAGTTGAGATATAGCTCTAGTTTAATTCATGTTAGTATTTCCCTACCTAACATAAAGCCCAGACCTTCGAGGAACACANGAAAGGTCACAAATAGATTATAAAATTGGCAGACATATAGAATCTTTGTGTGGCTTATGCATTACTGAGGAAAATAACAATTTGAGCTACTAGTCGTTAGATACATTGATCACACTGCAATTATTTTGCTGTTTTTTACTTGTATTTGGTATTGAAAGAACTTCCCAAAGACTCTCTTTTCCAAGCAAGGTCTCACTCTAGAGTATTTCTGTTGGTAATGTGGATACAAATTTTAAAATAATTTACTGGGGCTATAAAATCAGGTGCATGCAAAGTTGAGATATAGCTCTAGTTTAATTCATGTTAGTATTTCCCTACCTAACATAAAGCCCAGACCTTCGAGGAACACATTTATTTATTTCACTTTATATTTGTAATTCCTGGACACAGTATGTTGTTTACAAAATACCTACAGTTGTATAAGTGAAGTAATATTTTTAGCTCTTAAGGACTATTTTTTCAAAGACAGTCGACTGATGTATAACTTGAGTATCAATATGAGGTAAAGGAAACCATTTTCCTAATATCTGACGGAGTCTGCATGGGTATTCATCATTATCATTATCACTAGACAGTATGTTGAACACCAGAGAAGCTGGGTATTATTCACTCTGAAAGCTTTGAGGGCATACTGTACATCACCTTGTTGCTTTTTAATGGATTTGAACACAGGAAAGGAGTGTGCAGAGAGTAAGAATTGCAATAGTCTCCCATATATTCAGAATTTTTAATTATTAATATCATATATTAAATAGACATTTTCCCTTGTATCAGGAAATAAATATAAACATTCTTTTTACACCATATTGTTTAGTGTGTTGTCAAGAATATTAGAATTTTTATGGCAAACAAATTCAGATTAGCTATACTGTTCTGTTGTATAGATGAAGTTAAGATTGAAATGTGAATTCCTCTCTAGTGTCCACTAGCTATGGCAGAGAAAAAGTGTTCTTTAATTTGCTCAAATTTTAGTAACATTAAAAACTAACATATGTTGGAAGTAAGTTAATTTGGAAAAGAAAATCTGGTAAATAAAGGTAAATAAGCTATTTGAACAACTTGTTATGATTTTATTTATTTTGTTTATTGCTAAGTTATATATCTTTTGAAATTGACTCAGGGAAGATAATATGTAAACTACAGTTAGCTATTGACGTGGAAATCAACACATTTTGCAATTTTTTTTCCTTATTTCTAATTAGGTTGGGGAAGAAGCTCTGCAGTATTTATTTGAACTTTATCTACCTCACTCCCTTTTGTTTTAGGTCAGTGATTTTCAAGCTTTAATGTAAATAAAAATCACCCAGGGAACTTATAAAAATCTTAATGCCCAGGCCATACCTCATGTGAATTAAATCAAAATCTCTGAAGATAAGACATAAAAATCAGTAGATTTTAAAGTTTCCTAAATGATTCCAGTATGCACCTAAGATTAAAAACTGATGCTACAATTTCTGAATTTCCTCTCTCTGAGCATGAAGTGTGTTGTATGAGAATATTAAATGCTTAGTTTGAAGCTAAAGGTCTAATTTACATATTCAAGTGAAGTGTCAAAAGCTCTGAACCTTTTATCCAGATGCTCTTACTCGTGTATTCCTCATTTGCTTCATCCTAAGGCAGACTTCTTGCTATGCATTTTTCACTTAAGGCATCTAAGATAAAGAAGAAACATAGTCCACCATTTTTAATGGAAAAATATCTATCTACTCTCTGGATTTCAATTACAGTTTTCAGGAATTGATTATATTGATATAAACGAATGAAATGATTAGCAACTAATGCTGGCCAGAGCCTTGAAAATCTAATGCAAAATGTATTTAATTTTAAACATGTAGTGATTGAAATAAATGGCAGATAGTCACCACAGTTATAATATCTATATGTCAAACACCAGATTGCTGATATGTCTTCTTTCTGTGAATATTAACTTTTGTGTTAAAACTTTGAATGAAAATGTAAGCCACCGCAGAAAAAAATGTGGAGTGAAATCCAATACGCTCCCTGCTATTTTCATAACCTTTAATTATATGGGCATATGTGCTCGAGTGGATTTAATAGTAGAAATAATAATGTCTGCCTAGAATCAAGCATTTACTGAGTGCCTGGCAGTGTGCTCAGGGACTTGATATTGATGAATACTTTTACTTTTATGACAATAATTACTTCCATTTTACAGGTGAGGAAATCAATGTTTATAGACTTTAAATAGCTTGTGTGCAAGAGAGTCTCTGGCACATCTAAAATACAAACTTGATTTTGTATAATTTTAAAAGTACTTCTTTGCAATAACGATGCTATCCTAACCATTAATTAAGATTGTCAACTTGCCATAATAAAGTTTGTAAGGGCAAACTGAAGTGAATGAAAAAAGTGAAAATTATGAGATTTTTAACATTCTTTATAACTTAATATCCTTTTTTCTCATTTGTGCATTAATTCATTGATCTAACATATATTAAGCATCTACTCACAGGCATAGTGTTAGATCCTAGGAAACCAGGGTTTAAATATAGAGTCCTTTCCATCAAGGAGCTTGTAGTGAAAGCTTAAAAGAATAATTGTTCATTTATGGATTTTTTTTTTTTTTTGTAAAATGAGGAGGAATACAATCCAGATGGCATAGTTGACGTTACTTGAACAAGCAGGCAGTCAACTAGTTTACTGAAGCCTGATAGTAATGGAGTATGTGGTTACCTATCAGACTCCACAAAAACTTTCCGTACACGGGTAAGTTATTTGGAGGCTAATTGTTATTTTCAAATATATCAACAGACACACGAAACTCACAAACACACAATCATGTCTATAGTGAAACATATTTTGAACATGAAATTGGCCATTTATCTTAATACATACTAAATTATTCTAGAGTTTGTTTCTTATCTGTTTGTTTAGTTATTTTTAACTGATACAAATTTTAAATGTGTTACAAGTTGACCGTTTTTAGTGTACATTTCTATGAGTGTTGACAGATGTACAAAATCATGAATCACCACAATAGTTTTTCAAATTTTTATTTTAATTCTATGGCTCCTCTTCCTTACTATGAATGTTAAAACATAAAGCAACAGAAAGTATTGCTTTTTTTTTTTTTTTTTTTTTTTTTTTTTTTTTTTTTTTTTTTGGCAGGGCTTGAACTCACAATCATGAGATCAAGACCTAAGTCAAAATCAAGAGTTGGACACTTAACCTACTGAGCTACCCAGTTATCAAAAAGTATTTCTACTATTATTTATTTATTTAGAACAGAAGCAGGGATGGGAGGGGCAGAGAGAAGGAGAGACAGAGAATCTTATGCAGGCTCCATGCCCAGCACAGAGCCCCATGCAGGGCTTGATCTCACAACCCTGAGATCATGGCCTGAGCCAAAATTAAGAGTCAGACAGTTAACCAACAGAGCCACCTGGGCACTCCAAAAGTATTTCTAATTTTTAACCAAGGTCACAGCAAAAATAAAATGCATGAGTTCAACATGAGTCAAAATCCACCATTTAATAAAATTGGTCTTTTCATGGCAATTGATCACAAAATAAGATTCTAGGACTTTAAAATTATCATATATATATTACTTCTATGGGGTTTATGGATATTAAAATTTATGAACATTAAAATTATCATGATATATATAATTATCATTACATATATATAAATTATCATGATATATATATATATACACATATATATTCTGTGGAGTTTTCATGAGACATCAACAAGTCATCATAAGCAAATATAGGTTTCCTTAAATTACAGACTTCTAATAAGAGAATATTAATGTGAACGAAGAATATGTGTGCACATGGTCTGATAACAAGTGCTAAAGAGTAGAATTTGCAGGAACAGATTTCGTTTAATTTTTTTTTAATATTTTACTTATTTATTTGACAGAGAAAGAGAGAGTGCACAAGCAGGGGAAGTGGCAGGCAGAGGAGAGGGAGAAGCAGATGCCCCAATTGTCCCCATGCTGGGCTCGATACCAGGACCCTGGAATTATGACCTGAGCCGAAGGCAAATCCTAACTAACTGAACCACCCAGGTGTCCCTGCAAGAACAGGTTTCTAAGTAACTGGAAATATTATACTTTTTTTTTTTAATTGGAGACGCCATGGGCCTACATTTTAACATGTGCCATTGAGTTAAAGATTATTTCTGCTCCTTGAGGTATATATGTAACTAAAAGCATGAGGGATTATTTACCACTGCATAGTGGCACGTGTCCATTTCTGGTCAATTAAAACTTTGCTAATATCCTTTTTCCAAACACTGGAACATGATTTGCTTTTTAGAAAATAAACAAATCACTTGTTAATTGAAAGCCTCTATTCTCATATGCTTTGTCTTTGACTTTATACATTTTCGCCCCAGATCTCAGTATTATGTATAGATTTACTAATGCTTATGACAAGGCAATGTCCACTGCAGCCAAAGCTACATGCAAGCTCTTTGAAACTGCACTAACGTTACTATGACTTGTAGTGTATAAGGTATACCACCTCTGACATGGGCACTATTGGACAGATAAAAAGCTGCAGCCATAAGGAAAATAAGACTGTAGGGCATAAAATTCAAAATAAAATATCTTAAACCATGAAGCATTTTACTAACGCATGCTCTTACAGTAACAGAGCATTCACAAAACTATTCATTTGATTTCTCACTACTGCTAAGTTTCCCAAATGGAGTCAAAGATTTTCAAAGAGAGATTTGTCATCTTCTCTGACAAATAATCTAATCAGCTTTCCCAGGCTCATTATTGTTACTTTTAATTTGCCAGTCACAGGACTTTGCTTTAATTTGTCTGCTCCTGAAACTTTGCACCTATTATTCTCTCATTACAATGGTATTAAAATAGAGCTAGGAATCTTTGACATTCCTAACTTTAAATGTGGCTTAGACTTAGTTACTCGGTTCGAACAAATAGAGTAAACATGTTATATGTGATGCTATGTGACCTCAGAGACTAGGTCAAAAACGAATAACTTGTGCTTGTTTTTCTCTTAGTTTGCTCATTGTGGAGGGGATGAGTTGCCATATCAGAAGGATACTTAATAAGGCTGTAGGAAGGTTCATTTGGAGAGAAACTGAGATCGCCCACCAGTAACCAGTTCCTAGCTATGTATGATGGCCATCTTGCAATCAGATCCTCCAGGGCTAGTCAAGCCTTCAGACGACTGCAGTCCCAGCTGATATCTTGTCTGAAAACTGAGAGAAAAGCTGTGAACCAGCTGTCGAGGGGTTTCTTCTTAATCATTAACCTACACAAACTATGAAAGGTAATTCATATATCTCGTTTTAGGACACTAATATGTGGAATAATTTATCCAATAGCAATAGATATAATACAAATTTTGTTATCTAGTAGTAGGATGCTTCTTTAACAAACCCTAAAAATGTGGGGAATGATTTCAGAACTGAGCAGTGGGAAGCAATTGGGAAGATCTTAAGGAGAATGGGTATTGTCTCTGCTGCATCCTCAGATCTCTTTCTCTCAGATGAAGAAACATGGTTGTTGTTCCATCTCCCTTATCTTATTTACATGTTACTTTCTTAGTTTCCCTAACCATCTTATGTAAAGATAAACAGCAACAAACCCCAAATTCCTATCCTTTTTCACTGTATTATTATTCTCCTTAATATTAAACATGATCCTACCACATTATGCATTTTGCTTCTTAAGGATATTTTGTCTCCTTCCTGTAGAATACATAACCACAATCAGGGCAGGATTTTGTTTCATTAAATTCTTTACTCCAGTTCCTAGAACTCTGCCTGGGACATAGTAACACTCAACAGATTATTGTTGAATGAATGAATGGCCTTAATGAATGAAGTAATGTTGCATGTTAATGATTTCAAGGGCATAGCCCATCTTTTGAGAGAGGTGTGGCTCTCTATTATATGTGTTTGCCTAGCCCCTGAGAGTAAGCAGGAGTGAGGAGTAAGACTGGGGGTGTAGAGAGGCAGAGGGTAGACACTTTCAAGGTTCGTCATTGCCAAACTTAAGGGACTTAACAGCTGGAGAGTTTATATAAAGGCAAAAAGGGAAAAAAAAATTTTAGATTTCTTACTAACAGAAACACATGCTTAAATTTCTGTTTCCCAATTAATTTTTAACCAGCTAGTTGCATTTTTTCTTTACACAAATACATATGTAATATGTATAAAGCTGGAAGGCTATGCTCTAGCCCCAATGTCTCACTCTCCCCTCCCAACCAATTAATAACAAATCCACATTGCTTTCTGCTAAAAGTAGTAGGACCTCCCCATGTTCTCTGACTTCAATCACTTCTTCCTTTCAAACTTTAGTCTCTTTAATCTTTACTCAGATCACGTGCAGAGAAATTTTTAAACTTATATCTAATTTTATTCACTCTCATGCTAATTTTATCAATATAGTCATGCAGCTTTGAGCATAAAGCCTAAATCTTAACATTTGTACAGGAACCTGCCTCTTCTTGCAGTCAGTAATTCAGCAATATAGACTTCCTTCCAGGACTATACTCTATATTCTAACAATATTTGTTTAAACTTTAGTCCATGTATTTTGTGTATTCATTTAAGTCTTGGCTATATCATATTTCTCTTGTAATAAGATTTTCTTTACCTCATCTTATTCAATGACATATGAATAAATTATTAGGGTATAGAATATGTATCTTAAATTATTTAGGAAATAGATTATAAACAATTTGTTCTAATTAATCCTGTTTATCTAACCTAGAAAATTATTTCATGTGTGTATGTTTTGTGTGTATGCACAGAGTCAGTCTCTCCCAATGTTTGCTAGTTGAGACTAAGTTAAATACTTTGGGTGCTCGTGATTTTTTGGTACTCCAGAGACCCTTCAACGTATCAGAGCAGTAACTAACTGGTTATAGGGAGAGTTTGGCTCAGTATAAATTTCTGGAAGCTTCTTTTTCTCAATAGACATCTAAGGGAGTATTTTAGGGAAAAAGCAGTCAAATCATGATAGATAAGAATGTGATTACTGTTCTAAATATCCCTATGTTTAAGAAATTTAATGGTCATCCCTGAATATAAGCCTTAAGGGCAGATTTCATGGTTTAAATTCTAAACAAAGGAACATACACACACAAATACACACACGCATACATAAACATGGGAATAGACAGAGAGAAGCAAAGTATTGTGTATCTTCCTTTTGATTCTTTGGTGATCTGAAAATATTTCCTTAACAAAAGGAAATGTAACACTATTTTAAAAAAAAACTTTTGAATTCTTTTGATAGCTTTCTCCATTTTTATTTTTTAAGAAATATTTAGAGCCTCTTTATTTCAAAGTTTAAAATGACTTTGAATTGTATTTATCGATGTATTAGTAAATTAACAGGAAGAGCTAAAATCTCTTGTTTTGACCTCTTTTGAGAGGGAAATACTACAAGGGGACATCGTAAATGTCTATGATATGACTCAGCAGTTCAAAGCTCAGTAAAAAAAGATGTACCTTTAAATAGTGTGGCCAAAGACATTCAGTTATAAGGGAAAAGTTTTCCTTTCTAAAACCACAGCTTGGAGAACAATGTTTCCATACAAACACTGCTTGGGGGAGTTTGTTCCCCTCTAATACACATACGGAAATTGCTCTGGGGTGCTCTCCTAGTGTTCCCTCAGGTGTTCCCTTGCCCCANCTTCCCTCAGGTGTTCCCTTCCCCCAGCTGTGTTTCTCCCCCTCCTAAGTAGACCATCAAGGAAGCTTTTCAACAAGCCTTCCTCGCTCTGAAAACTGAGAGGAAATCAACAAAGCTGAAAGGAAATTACAGACACAAAGCTGGTCTTTCCTCTCTCTCCTTTCCCCTTTCTCTACCTTAATTAACCCATATTTGAGTTCAAATTCTGTTCTAATTTCTCTTTGATGCCCTATAAAGGGCATTGAATAATCATTTGTGATTATCTGAAACAAAGTATATTTCTTTAATCATATCCATCTGAGAATCTCCAGAAATTCTGCATGCACAACTTCACTAACCCTCCAGGTGCTTCTTTTGTTTGTTTTGTTTTGGTTGCTTTTTTTTTTAACCTTTAATTTTTTTAATTTTAATTTTTTAAAGGAAGACTATTTTTGCAGCAGTTCTGGGTTCACAGCAAAATTGAGAGGAAGGGACAGAGATTTCCCCCATACCTGCTCCTCACACATGCATAGCTTCTCCTGTTTTCTCTCCCCGACCCACCAGAGTGCACATTTGTTACAATGATGAACCTACACGGATACGTCATACTATCTGAAGTGCATAGTTTACATGAGGGTTCACTCTTGGTGTTGTACATTCTATGAGTTTGGACAAATACAATGATGCATCCATCATTACACTATCATTTGGTGTATTTTCACTGTCCTAAAAATTCTGTGTTCTGCCTATTTATCCCTCCCCCACATCCCAACTTCTGATAACCACTAATCTTTTTGTTGTCTCCAAAGTTTTGCTTTTTCCAGAATATTGTATAGTTGAAATAATTCATTTTGTAGCATTTTCAGATTGGCTTGTTTCATAGTAATATAACTTTCCTCCATGTCTTTTCATGATCTGGTAGCTCATTTCTTTTTAACACTTCTCTCATTGTTTGGGTAGAAAATATTTATTTTTAATAGAAACACATTCCTAGATATATATATTCCCAAAACTAGTCTCTAGTTAAAATGTATGACACTCAATGAAACTTCATGAAAAATTCATATTCTAAGGAAAAAAAATTGTTAAAGTTTGAGACAAACCCACCATGTAGATAGCTACACACAAGATTATTAAAGGAATCATCAGTCTCAAAATTCCATGTCTGTTCATTTTCTAAAACATTAAGAAGGGAGAAATATTTTAACTTCATGTGCTTTTCACCCTCAAGGTAAACACATATTTACCAGGAAATACTGGGTGTGCATTAATATGAAGTTCGAAACAACTCAGACTGCTCCAGGTGTAACCGAAATATAAAAAGGAAAAAGAAAAATCTTTGAAGCACCATATCTCACTGACAAAAATGGATGTTATTTTTTGTCTTTTCACTAAACTGGAGTAGTTCCGACAAAAAAACTATCAATGTATTGAAATTTTTATGGCCACTGGTCACTAGATATGTCTATTAGGGCATGAGGAGGAGACACTTTTTGACAGAGGGGGCTCATTTTAACTCCTCTTAATTTCTCTTCATCTTTGGGTGAGACTAGATTTCTTTTGTACTCTTTTTAAAATTACCCTTTATAAAAATAGAGAAATATCTGAACATTAAAGGGAAACATTTCATTTTATCCTTTATCTTCAATCCCAGTTTGCTAACTCTACCCACACTTAATATTTTTGGAAGCATATATTCATACACATATACACACAATACAGATATAACACTAAGATTCAGCTCTAGTTTGAACAATTCCTAAACTGGCATTTTTACGTGTGAGTGTATGTGTGTGCCTGTGACTATGTCTATCCTAACTGGATTTGGAGGGTAGCTAGTAAAAGAGCAACAGTAAAACAGATTAAAAGTGATGAGGAAAATAAAATAATATGGAATTTTTTTTTTATTCTGTAGGCCTCAAACAGAAAAAGCAGAACTTATAACCTGAAAGTTTTAAAGATTTTTCATTCTTCTCTGATCTATAATATTTCTCTGATATATACACACACACACACATATATATTTTTTAATATATAGTGTAATATTAGTTTCAGGTGTGCATTATAGTGATTCAACACTTCCATACAGCACTGGATGCTTATTACAAGTGTGCTCCTTAATCCCCATCACCTATTTAACCCATCCCCCAGTGACCTCCCCTCTGATAAACATCAGTTTGTTCTATATAGTTAAGAGGGTTTTTTAAAAAATATTTTATTTATTTGACAGAGAGAGCAAGAGAGAGAGGAGGAGAGAGAGAGAGCACAAGCAGGGAGTGTGGCAGGCAGAGGGAGAAGGAGAAGCAGGCTCCCCGCTGAGCAAGGAGCTTGATGCTGGACTAGATCCCAGGGTCCCAGGATCATGACTCCAGCCAAAGGCAGATGTTTAACCGACTGAGCCACCCAGGTGGCCCAAGAGTCTGTTTCTTGAATACCACACTCTTTTGATTACCACAGCTTTGTAGTAAGTTTAGAAACCAGGAAGTGTGATACCTCCACCTTTGTTATTCAGCTCCAAGATTGTTTTGGCTATTTGGGTCACTCAAGATACCCTATGAATTTCAGAATTATTTTTCTGCAAAAGATTTCATAGGGATTTTGATTGAGATGTCATTGAATCTGTAGACTACTTTGGATAGTCTGACATCTTAATATTATGTCTTCCAATCAGTGTATATCAGATGTCTTTCCATTTATTATTACCTTCTTTAATTTCTTTCAGCAATGTTTGGTTGAATCATTTTTGCATTTCAGGAGTAAATCCCACTTGGTCATGATATATAATACTTTTAATATGCTGTTGAATTTGATTTGCTAGTAAGTTGAAAATTTTCATCAGTGTTAATCAGGGATATTAGTAGTTTTTTCTTCCAGTGTTTTTGGCTTTTATAACAGAGTAATGCTGGCTTCAGAGAATGTTTTTAAGTGTTCTTTCCTCTTCATTTTTTAAAGCTGGTATCTTGTATTTTCATTTTCAATTGTTGCAAAGTATTTTCTAATTTCCCTTCTGATGCCTTCTTTTATCCATTAGTTACTCAGAAATGTGCTGTTTAATTTGCAAGTATTTGTGAATTTTCCAGCTTTCCTTTTGCCATCAATTTCCACTCACATTCCATTATAATCCTAAAAAGATATTCTGTATTATTTGAATCTTTTAAAATTTATTAATACTGGTTTTGTTGCCTATTATGTGGCCTATCCTGGAGATATTCCATATGCATGTAAGAAAAATTCATATTCTGTTGTTACTGGGTAGTATGCTCTATACATGTCTTTAGGTCCAACTGGTCTGTAGTGTTGTTCAAGTCCTTTATTTCATTACTAATCTTCTTTCTGGCTGTTCTATCCATTATTGAAATTGGAGTACCGTAGAATTATCTATTGTAGTACTAGTATTGTAGAATTATCTATTCTTCCTCAATTTCATCATTATTTGTTTTACAGGTTTTGGAGCTTTGATGTTTGTTGGTGCATATATGTTTTTAATTTTTACATCTTCTTAGTGAATTGGTTTTTTTAAACTTATATAATATCCTTCTTTGTGTCTTGTAACAGTTTTTGGCTTACAGTCTATTTCCCATTAGTAGTATAGCTATTCCTCTCTTTTGGACACTATTTACATGAAATTTTTTCTTCATCCTTTCATTTTCAATCTATGCATCTCCATATATACAAAATGAATTTCTTGTAAATATTACATAGTTGAATCCTTTTTTTATTATCCATTCTGCCAATCCATGACATTTCTTTGGGAAATTTAATCCACACACATTTAGAGTAACTGCTACTAGAGGAGTATATACCTTGACATTTTGTTATTTGTTTTCTGTATATATTAAAACATTTTATACCCCATTTTCTCCTTTCCTGCATTTGTTTATGTTTGGTTTGTTTTTTGTTTTGTTTTCTTTTGTTTTGTGTGGGTTTGTGTGTGTGTGTATATGTGTGCGTGTGTGTGTGTGCGTGTGTGTGTGTGTGTGTGCAGCATATGTCTTCTGTTGAGTCCCTCCAGTAATTTTACAATTACTGGTTTTTTCAGCTCTGGCATTTCTGCTGAAATTTTATTTTTTGTAATTGTTATATCTTTCTTGATATTCTCATTTTGTACATGTATTATTTTCAGTAATTTCTTTAGGTTTTTATGTTTCTTTTAGTTCTTTGACTATATTATAATATAGTTATTTTTAAGTCTTTTTCTAGTAACTATGAAACATATATTTCTTCAGGGACCGCTTCTGGAGATTTACTTGCTTTGAATGGACAATGTTTCCCACTTTCTTTGTATGCCTGTGGTCTTCTGTTGAAAGTCAGACATCTGAAAAACCGATTACCTCTCCTTGAAGACTGGTATAGAAGACCTTCACTGATTAGCAAATTCCTGAGCCTAGAGATCAGCCTAGAGTAAAGGCTTAAGGTCTTTTCAGGTCTTCTGGGCATGGGTCTTGTTTGGGCTTGAGTGTGTGCTTTATATATTTATTTATCCATTCAGTTTAAATTTCCTCAGCAGCTTTTAAATGTCTTAATTTCCTAAAGAGTATCACCCTAGCTTCTTCTCATGGACTTAAATGCTCTATTCTCTTCCCATAATCTCTTACTCACCCCCCGGCTCTGCAGCCCCCCTAGGTTTTCAAATATCTCAGTGTCCACCAATACCTTCTGCAGTTCCCAGCTTGCAATCCAAACTATACTTCTATTCACTGTCTAAGCTCTAGTCAAGTGAAACAAAAAAACAATAAAACAGTCCCCAGGGAATTCCACAGACATCTAGACATTTAAACACTTTCTATTCTGCTCCTTCCTTCTTGAGGGAGGTAACTGGGAATCAAGCTACTTCCACCAGACCACTCCATGTCACACTGTGGAAGGGGTTGTACAAAGTGTAGATAAAACTGTTATGAAATTCCCTACCATTTGAATGTGGCTTTTTCTTGATTAAGCATTTGCTTGACTGCTGTAGATCTTTGATTTGTTTCCAGAGATCCTATAAAATTATCTGTACTTGTTATTTGATATTTCTGTGGGAGAACAAAGGCCTGGCACTTCTTAGTTCACCATCTTGTTGATGTCATATATATATATATATATATATATA
>NC_048221.1:77236526-77248030 GCF_002007445.2 Ailuropoda melanoleuca | reverse complement strand
ATGCTTCAATCACTCAGCACAATCCATCACTGGTTACAGGCATGAAAATATGAATGAGCATGGAATAACACCGACTAAGGAAGTGTTCAGATAAGCTTCTATAAGTTTATGTAAGTTACCTTTTAATTGTATATTTTGCATGCTACATGTAAAATAAAATGATTTTCCACATTGCATATGTTAAAGTTCTTATAGTAGTGTTTAAGAGTAGAAACTAAACCTATATCCTTTAATTCCAAAAAAAATATGCAATATACAAATATTAATGTTAATTCTATAGGTTAACCTGAATTTATATAAATTTATGATAATTATGGTAATTAACTGTAGCAGAATTATTCTCATTAGAAGACAAACCAAGCTTGCTGATCACTATGCTGGCTCTAAGCCTTCACAACTTAATGAATGCTAAAATATTAAAATCTCATCCAGTTTACCATGGAGCCATAATTTATAAGAATAAATGCATAATAATCCTTTGGACTTCAGAGGTAATTTATGAGCAATATTCTCGCAGTGGATGATGATAATTCACTCTCAATTAGCCCAGCTTGATTTAAATCATTGATTTCCCCATGTTTAATAATAATTTAGTAATAATGAAATTAATATCTCCTTCTATTTTTGTATAAAATTTTTAAAGACTCCTGGTGAATTTAAACTTTAAAATGAAGGTTTATAAATATTTTCTTGCCACTTTTCTATTTTGGTTTTGTCTCCTTCCAGGTACTGTTAACTTTATATGAGAAGTGTGATTTCCTTGAAAATGCTGAGGTTGTACATAATAAACTGTGCCCTACCACTATGTTCAAGGTATCTCCAGAGGTGCCCAAATCAGGTTTGTAGATGTCTGATTCTGCCAAAGCTACATTGACAATACTCACTTTCAGAGATTTGAAGAACACATCAGTAGAATTAGTTATTTCTTATGATTTAGCCATTTCAAAATAAAAGAGACAATTTACAAACATTTTTTAAGAACATTACAGAGTCTATGGCTAAAATGCATCATAACCATTATTAATTAAGCAGATATTACCCTGATTCTGTTAAAATGGTTTTATGGAATAATTTATATATTCAATAATTTTAGCAAATGAGGAAAATTTATCAAAGATGGCAATATCTAATGAGATTGGACTCATTCCAGCTATACTATGGCTTTTAATATGATGTTTTCTTTTTCCCATGGGTTGATTACCTATTTAAGAAGACGCAGTATGTTCTATTTGTGCAACAATGAGGTCACCTAGTTTGGTTCCACCTTTTCACCTGAGTTAGGATTGCGGAAAAATCCAGTATAATCCCATAACTCAATGAAAAACAAAAACAAAATAAAAACCTGAGTGTTCCTTAGGTTTGATAAGGAACAACTTCAGAAAGACTTTTGCCACAGAGCCATTGTGTTTCCCTGATGATGCTGACAGCTTCCTAAGTCAATGTTGCAGTTTTGTTTTGTTTTTTTTTTTTTTTAGATAGTATTTGTGGAAAAATACAGAGATGATAGCAAAATAAGAAGAAAAGAATAAAAATCAGAATGCTTTTCTTTTCCTTACTTGGAGGCTAGTATCATTAGAGGGGAAAGAAAGACCACGGCAGTGTCACAAGACAACTGATTTCTACTCTTGCCTCTGTCATCAAATTCTTCTGTGACCTGTGAAAGGTTACCTTTTAGGGTATTAGTTGCATTTATAAGAAGGATGGGAAGGAGATGGTCAAAATTTCCCAACAAGAAATGTACATCACCATCACTTTTTGAAATTAAACCAAATGCATGCTTTGGACCTTCACCACAAACCTACTGAATTAGAACCTATGTGGCTGGAACCAGGTAAGTGCATATTCAAATTCCACAACTGATATTTCTGAACATCTCTGGAGCAGATGAATCCTTGATGTTCTTCCTAGCTCTGATATTTCTCTTTCTATGATTCTTAGAATGGATGTTAATTAATGGGGCAATATAATATAGAGACACTAACTGAACTACAAAAGTTATCTATAAACATTGTGTGTGTGTGTGTGTGTGTGTGTGTGTGTGTGTGTGTCTGTGTATGTATGTGATGGAGAGGGGGATGAAAAGAAGAGAGTCATCTCTGTAACAGGCGCACTCTGCTAGGTGCTGCAGATAAATAAGCGAGATCTTAGAAATAATTTCCTGCTTTCAATTTGTTTAGTCTATTTCAGTGAAAAATCTAACAGACAATAACAGAGGAAGTAATTAAAATAACAGGTGAGGGACAGAGATTTAGATGATGGTGACATATCCCATAGTTAGAGAGTTCAGGAATACTGCTGCAAAGAATCAGGAGGATTTTTTATTTTCAGGCAAAAATAGCAAGGTATACTTTGGAAAGGCCTGGCACAAGCAAAAATCATAAAGAAATTGGAAACATATTAAAAATTAAGAAATTGGAAAAGATATCTCTGTCCATATTGTAAAGAAATTTGAATGTCTATATGTGAACTTTACTTTTACCTTAATGGGCACCGGAACACTGCTGAATGTTTACTATAAGATCAGTAATCACATTTAAAATGGTTTGAGGGTGTTGAATATTAATTTAAAAGCATAATTCTTTGAGAGTTTACTACATTCCAGTTTCCATGTTAACTAGTTTTTTTTCACTTAATACAATAATTCTTTTCGGCGGGTGTTGTTTTCCTTCAGTCTGAGGTTCAGAAAGGCTACACGCTACTATTACAGCAGATCTAGCTATATATGTTCCTTTTCTTCTCAGGAAGCCGGTGGGTTTGGAAATTACCAAGACTGTTTTGCTTTGGGGAATCTGTCCATATTTGATAAAACTTATAAAATTGTTATTTTAAAATCATTTTTTAAATTATAACACTCTTGAATGATCTCATCTATTCCCTTGGCTCAATTGCCATCATATGTTAAGGATATATATATTTCCTTTTGAAATATAAGAAAGTAAATACTCTTTACTGAGAAACAATGAGCTGAAGAGAAAAAAAAAATGAAGTTCCTTGTCCTAATATTCAAAATGGGGCTCCCTTGACCATCCAAGATGAGGAGACTCTCAGGCATGCTTTTCAGCTGACCCTCTGGGCTTTCTAAAAGAGAATAGTTCTCACACTGTGTTATAATTATTGACAAACAAAATCTATGAGGTCTGGGAGTAAGTCTTGTTATTATTTGTTATGCTTTTAGAAACTAAATAGTGCTTGGACTTAACATTTAATAAATATTTCTTGAATAAAAGTGTGATTAAATACACGACTACTAACACTAGGTATATTCTCATTCTCAACCAGGTTATTTACTCAGTTTAAACTTTAAAACATGATAGTAAAGTATTTATATTAATTCAAATATTTATCAATTACCTATTATGTTGCAAGCAATATTATAAGGTCAGGGGATATACATGGAAACAAGAGGCTTAGGTTCCTACTTTCATGGATCTTGTCATCTAGGGAAGAAATACATGATAAGTATGTTGACTTTTAAATAGAAAAATTGTGCAAAATTAATTAAAGNAAATTCATTAAACTAAACAGGGGAATGAGATAGAATGTTGATGTCAGAAACGGAGTGACTTTAAAAAGAGTAGTTTGAAGATGCCACATTTTAATTAAAGTGTGAAGGATACAAATAAGCAAGTATTTGCAAAGCTGGAAGTAGGACATTCCAGGCAAATACACAGTGTTTGTGATAAAAAAGGATTTGATATTTGAAGAACAGGAAAGGAGTCTGTGATTTGAAATGTAGTTTATAAAGAGTATAATGTGGTAGGATTAGAGAGGTAAGCAAGTGTCAGATCACACAGGGACATAAGATCCACTTAAAAGAATTTGCATGTTATCCTGACATCCATGGAAAGCCACAGGCATTAAGCATGGTCTGAGTTATGAGTTAAAAATATAACTTGGCCTGTCGTACAATGGATGATTATAGGTTCATAAATAGAAGTTATTTATACAGGGGCAAAAGTCCAGTAATCATAAAGAGGTGATTGTAATTTGGAATCTAGTTAATATAGTAAAATTCACAGAGAATGACATTTAATACCCGCCTTTGGCACTAAACACATCCTTGGTATAACACAGGGCTTTCTTTTTTTAGCAAAAGTCACTTACATTCTAATTTAAATAAGCTCCCTTTTATTTCTGTCCTATTATATTTTCCACGAGCACAATACATGTTTTTACAAAAAATAAAATCCAAACCATTCAATAAATTATATAATGGAAAGGGGATATTCCTCCCAACTCTGATTCTCCCACCCTTATCTAGTCAAACGGTAAAGATACAATTTTCTATTTATCTTATCAGTAGATCAAATTATACGTATTTGTGTATGCATCATAAATGAGTATCTTGTTCTTACTGTACTGTATTTTGTGGGGTTTTGAAAAGTTTTTATTTATTTATTTTGAGAGAGAGAGAGAGAGAGCAAGTGGGGGAGGGGCAGAGGGAGAGAGAATCTCAACCAGACTCTATGCTCAGCACGGAGCTCTATGCAGGGCTCAACCTCATCACCTTGGCTTCATGACATTCTATTCCAAAATTATATATTGTCAGATTTGTTTTTTTTTTTNTTTTTAAAAAAATGTTAGACATAGAGATAAAGAGATACACTTCAGATAGGATGCACATAGGTTGAAAGGAAAAATATGAGANCAAGTGGGGGAGGGGCAGAGGGAGAGAGAATCTCAACCAGACTCTATGCTCAGCATGGAGCTCTATGCAGGGCTCAACCTCATCACCTTGGCTTCATGACATTCTATTCCAAAATTATATATTGTCAGATTTTTTTTTAAAAAAATGTTAGACATAGAGATAAAGAGATACACTTCAGATAGGATGCACATAGGTTGAAAGGAAAAATATGAGAAATACTGTGCAAGCTATAGCCAAAGGAGAACTTGCGAGACCATACTAATAAGAGACAAAACAATTTTTAAGACAAAAATATTGCCTAGAAATAGAGGTATTAATAATTCCAAAATGTCAGTTCATCAGGAATATATGTAACATTTACAAACGTATACGCACATAACAATATGGTCCTGAAATATGCAAGCAAATGGTGACAGAATTGAAGATTGAAATAAATGTATAATTCAACAGTAATAGTTGAAGTCAATAATTCTCAATATTAATAGAACTAGACAGAAAATCAGCAAGGACAGAGATGACAAAAACACATTATCAACCACCTTAATGTAACTGTCCTCTATATAACAATGTACCCCAAACCACCAAAATATACAAAAGATGCAAAAGGCCATATCTTGTTTGGTTTCATTAGATAGAAATGCCCAGAATTTCAAATTTATAGACAGACTAGTCGTTGTCTGGGGGTTGAGTGGTAATAAGAACTGATTACAAATAGGAGACATCTTTTTAGGGTGATATAAAATGTCCAAAAAAAGGTTGTAATTCTGCAATGGCTCTTCAATTATATAAATATTATTTTTTTAAAAATCACCCAATTGTACATTTAAAATGATTGAGTACTAGGATATATAAATTATACCTCAATAAAGTTGTTTAAAAGAGCAAAAATATACCTAATATTTCTTCAGTGAAACATTCCAGATTTTTATATACAGTTATTTGCATGTTTTCATGTGCCCCAGAATACTTTGCAAATCCTACCATTGTAATAACCAATTGGGGGAACTTGAGTGTCTCCACAGCTGGACTGAAAACATCTAAAGGTAATGATCATAACTTATTGACATTTCTGTCACTAGACTAATCAAAATGAGTTAAAAGCAATTTGTTTTCTGACTTTCTTAAAGAATGCTACCAAGTCTGTATTGTTTGCATTAATCTATGGCAGGTGTATCACAATTCTTTAGTAATAATGTACCTTAATTTCACTTTAGTTTTTTTTATTGTGAACTTCTCACTTACTAGAATACATCTTACATGAGTTTGCAAAGTTATTTATATATTTATGTCCACATTAAAATTGTGTTTTATAGGAAAAGAAGAAAAATTATATAAATCTTCATTAATAGGGAACTGATTAAATAAAGTAAGGCAGACCCACTCAGAATGCTCTGCATTTTTATATTATAATGGGATAGATAAATAGGGCCTAGTAATGAAAATTTCTAAGTTATATGGCTAAGTGTAAAGATGCTTCAAATTGTAACATAATTTTATTTTGTTTCCTTAAAAAGTTGATAGATGACAACAACAAAAAAATTATATAAAGAGCATCAAATCCAAGATACTTGTTATCAGGAAGTTGGAGGAACTTGAACAAATTTGCACATGTGCAATAAAAATTATCATGACATCAAAATTTGTCAACCCTGGGAAAACTGGACAGCTACTTGCAAAAGAATGAAAATGGACCACTTTCTTACATCATACACAAAACTAAACTTAAAATGAATTAAAGACCTAAATGTAAGATCCAAAACCATAAAATTCCTAAAAAACAAAAAACAAACAAACAAAAAAGGCAATAACCTCTTGGACATCAACCTTAGCTATATTTTCCAGGCTCTGTCTCTTCAGGCAAGGGAAACAAAAGCAAAAATAAACAATTGGGACTACAGCAAACTAAAAAGCTTTGTACAGTGTAGAAAACCATCAAAGGGATGAAAAGGCAGCCTACTGGTTGGGAGAAGTTATTTGCAAATGATATACCTATAAGGGGTTAATATCCAAAATATTATTAAAAAAAAAAAACCTCACAGAAGTCAACATCAAAAATCAAATAATCTAATTAGAAAATGAGCAGAGGACCTGAACAGACGTTTTTTCTAAGAAGATGGCTAACAGACACATAAAAAGATGCTCAACATCATTAATCATCAGGGAAATGCAAGTCAAAACCACAATGAGATATCACCTCGTCTGAATCAGAATGGCTGTTATCAAAAGACAAAAAATAACAAGTATTAGCAATGATAGGAAGAGAAGGCAACTCTCTGGACTGTTGGGAATGCAAATTGGTGCAGCCACTGTGGAAAACAGTNAGGCAGCCTACTGGTTGGGAGAAGTTATTTGCAAATGATATACCTATAAGGGGTTAATATCCAAAATATTATAAAAAAAAAACAAAAACCTCACAGAAGTCAACATCAAAAATCAAATAATCTAATTAGAAAATGAGCAGAGGACCTGAACAGACGTTTTTTCTAAGAAGATGGCTAACAGACACATAAAAAGATGCTCAACATCATTAATCATCAGGGAAATGCAAGTCAAAACCACAATGAGATATCACCTCGTCTGAATCAGAATGGCTGTTATCAAAAGACAAAAAATAACAAGTATTAGCAATGATAGGAAGAGAAGGCAACTCTCTGGACTGTTGGGAATGCAAATTGGTGCAGCCACTGTGGAAAACAGTAAGGAGTGTCCTCAAAATCTACAAATAGAAGTACCACAATACAGTAATTCCACTTCTGGGTCTTTACCCAAGCAAACACAAACGTGAATTCTGAAACCTATATACACTACTATGTTTATTGCATCATTATTTACAATAGCCAAGATATGGAAGCAACCTGTGTCCATAGATAGATGAAATAATAAAGAAGCAGTGGTATATATACACAATAGAATATTACTCAGTCATAAAAGAAAATGCAATTTTGCCATTTATAATAGTATGGATGGATCTAGAAGGTATTATGCTAAATGAAATATGCCAGACAAAGAAAAACAAATACTGGTTTTCATTTCACTTACATGTAAGAACTAAAAAACAGGTGTACCTGGGTGGCTCAGTCAGTTAAATGTCTCAGGTCATGATCTCATGGGTTGTGAGACTGAGCCACACATTGATCTCCCTGCTCAGCTGGGAGTCACGCTGAAGATTCTCTCCCTCTGCCCTTCCCCTACTCAAATAAATAATAAAAAAAAATCTTTAAATAAATAAAAAACAAAAAATGAACAAAAAAAGAAACAACAACAAAGAGAGAAACTGACTCATAAGTATAAAGAGCAAACTAGTGATTGCTTAAGGAGCAGGGAGGCAGTTGGATGGGTGAAATGGGTGAAGGGGATTAAGAAGTACCAATGTTCAGGTATTAAAAGTACAATGTAGGGATTGTAGTCAATAATATTCTAATACATCTATCATGGTGAGCATTTAGTGATTAAAAAATCAATCCAATTTATTGACTTAAAAACAGGCTCTTGTTCACGAACATCTTTGCTATGATAAATTGTCCGTCAGAGTAGAAATCAAGTTCCCCAGACTACCCATTAAAATACTTAAGACTGAATTCAAAATAAAGATCTAACTAACACCCAAGCATTAAATAAACAAAGTAGAACTGCCTTACGATAATTTGTATTGGATAGGGGAAACTGGCAACTAAAATTTATAAAACAATCCAGTCTATAATAGAATTGGTGAACAATTCCCAGGTAGTGCATCCACTTTGGGATGACTAAGCTGAAAGGTACTCTAGGAACCAAAAAATTTTGTTGAAATGATGAAGAGTTTGGAAAGAAATCTGGAGAAAAGCAACTTATGGAATAAAACATGCTGTGATTGATTTCAACAAGTTTTAGCAGAGACCCAGCCTACTGTAAGACCCAGACACTAACATGCATTTTTATGGCATTTATGTTTTTGCAGTTTTTTAAAAAATCTAAATTGTTCTGGATCACCCATAAAGAAGGGATTAAATTTTTATGACATTCTATAATAAATTAATTTGAATACATTATATTGAGCCTAATTGAAGAGAATAACAGTATGCAGAATGTGCAGTTCATATTGTATGTCTGTGTATTTTAAGTCCTTTACATAATGACTGAATTGATTTTGTAAACTAAAAAATATAAGGATTGAATAAAACATTTAACAGTAACTATTTGAAATGAAAACTACTAATAAAAATATAAAGACATAATTCTAAGTGAATTCATGCAAATTAGGGTTTAATAATCACTTTAGAAATACAGTAGCCAAAATATTTTAGCCTCATATTTACACAGCTTATTACCATTTATTCTGAGTTATTCATTTTATGGTGCACATTCTTTACAAAAATGTCATTATAGTCAATATTCTCCATATGGAAAAGGACATATCGTTATTGGATTATTTAGTAAAGTAATTCAAAATTAGGTTTTTGGTAGAATATTTTTCATAGTACCTATAGATATATTTTTGTATTTTATAAGGAAACATAATACCTAGAAGTTGTATTCCAAAGAAGTAAAGCATATATACGTAGGAAATGTTGCCTATAAAGGAAAACAAACAAACATTGAACCTATTTTCTTCGGTTAAGGTAAAAACCAACAAAATGTGAAACAGTTAAGATATGCATAAATGAAATGCATAAATGAATCAACCTCATCAATCATTTACCTAGACCACATTAAGGTTTATATTCATCAATAACATTCAATAAATTAAAGATAAACTATAACTTGAACAAATACTTTTCTATATGTGTGAAAACTAAGCAAAAGATCTTTTTTTCATTCAGAAATTAAGACAAATAAATAATAAAACTCTGTCTCTGTCAAAATGTACAGATTTGAAGTGATAACCTCCAATACTGGAGTCTGTTCCCTATGTCTCTTTTTATACCTTCTGCATTAATAGATGTTTCATCCTTGCCAAATTCATGAATTTAGAGAGCATGGGGTGCTCTTCATGCTGGCTACATGATTTTGATTTTTTTTGTATGAGTCTACTGGAAAGTTTAATGTAAGTCATTTTGCAAGCAAATTTCAGGACAAGGGCTATGTCTCCAATAATTCCATCATGTCCTTAACCCCATTTCCTGTGGTTACCATTATCTATAAACTTGATAGCTGACAATTATAGGATGTAGTGTTCACAGTAACCAGGGTGATTTCCAAATTGCCAGTATGTCCCTTAAGTGGTAAGTACTGAGTGTTTGTTTCTAAGAAAGAAAAAGAAAACCAGCAAGAATCAAGTGTTGAACTCTGCCATTCCATTGAGTTTTAAGGATCCACACTCTATGGTATCAAAATACTCTAGACATATGAATAACGTCCTGGTGGTATTTGCTGTGCCCTCTCAATTAAGAAATCTGTCATGCAACCACTGGCAATGAATTTCAGTAAACTCACTCCGTCACGCATCCATCTATTATTGCCCATACTTTAATTGTACACCTACTAAGTGCCATAAACTATCTTAAAAACAGTGTATACTTAAGGTGTTAAAGCAAATGGAGATGGCCTCTGCCTTTTTAATAAAGTGCTATAAAGGAAAAGGTAATGGTGCTGGGAGCTGTCCAAGGGACTAATTACGTAAGTGGTGAGAAATGAGGAGAAACTATTAACTTAGATCCAATATCAGTGAGGGACTCTCTACAAAAAGATACAATGTTAAAACTGAGACCTAAAGGAAAAGTAACAGTTATCTAGGGAGAAATTCAGTGAAGGAGGCAACATATAGACAGTCTTATGTGTAGAAAATAATTTGGAGTGTTTTAGGGACCAGAAAACTACATGAATTCCTGAACGTAATGAACAAGCAGGTAAATGATAAGATTACGGTGAAGAAGTTGGAAGGAGCTGGGCATACAGGGTGTTTTTAGATCACATTTTTATAGTATGATAGACAGCCTTTGAAAGTATTTAAGAGAAATAGTAACATTCAACTTATATTTTTAAAAGATCATTCTCGTATAGAAAATCAATTGGAGGGGATTAGAAGGGCAATTGGGCATTTAATTTAAGAAGAGAATTGCAGAGGCAGCAGTGGGAGATGAAGACATGTTCTACAGTGTTAAAATAGAGGTGGAGAGAACGGGAAAACATTTTGGAGATATACTTCAGAGACCTTGGTGGCATATTGTATTTTGATAATGACTGGTGTGAAGAGGAAGTGACCCAACATGCTGTCTGAGTAACAAAATGGGTGGAGATTTTGAAGTCTGGAGGAAAAGAAAGATTTGGCAGGGCAGGTAAAATTAAGCATTCAGTTTTGGATGTGTTAAATTCGAAATTTGTGTCAGACATCCAAGGGGAGCTATAACAAAAACCTGTTGGTTATATAAGGCTTGATCTGAGAAGATAATTTTAGTTTAGAAATAGTAATTTTGGAACTGCTGAAATGTAAGTAGTATTTAAAGCTGTGGATATGTATTAAATACCTATTTTATAAAAACCTCCTGTGTTCAAGGTTCTTACACTCATTAGGGGGAAAAAATGTGCTCACATAGAAAGTTAATACCAGCCTAAAGGAACTAATTGTAGCACATTATAGAGTCCTGGTTGCTTGTTAGGACTACATCTGGTTCAAAAAAGAAAAAAAAAAAAAGTTCTATTACTGTGGCTCAGAAAGATAGAAGCTTCATTGTCCCATGCATCAAAAAGCTAGGGATATATGAGATAACAGAAAATATATATTGGTCTCTACCCACCCTAGTTCCTGGCACAGAGATCCTAAACACTCTTGTAATTTTCTTTCTTTCTTTCTCCCTTTCTCCCTTCCTTCCTTCCTTCCTGCTTTCTTTCTTTTCTTTCTTTTCTTTCTTTCTTTTCTTTCTTTTCTTTCTTTCTTTCT
>NC_048221.1:77184808-77232773 GCF_002007445.2 Ailuropoda melanoleuca | reverse complement strand
ACATTTAAAATGATTGAGTACTAGGATATATAAATTATACCTCAATAAAGTTGTTTAAAAGAGCAAAAATATACCTAATATTTCTTCAGTGAAACATTCCAGATTTTTACATACAGTTATTTGCATGTTTTCATGTGCCCCAGAATACTTTGCAAATCCTACCATTGTAATAACCAATTGGGCGAACTTGAGTGTCTCCACAGCTGGACTGAAAACATCTAAAGGTAATGATCATAACTTATTGACATTTCTGTCACTAGACTAATCAAAATGAGTTAAAAGCAATTTGTTTTCTGACTTTCTTAAAGAATGCTACCAAGTCTGTATTGTTTGCATTAATCTATGGCAGGTGTATCACAATTCTTTAGTAATAATGTACCTTAATTTCACTTTAGTTTTTTTTATTGTGAACTTCTCACTTACTAGAATACATCTTACATGAGTTTGCAAAGTTATTTATATATTTATGTCCACATTAAAATTGTGTTTTATAGGAAAAGAAGAAAAATTATATAAATCTTCATTAATAGGGAACTGATTAAATAAAGTAAGGCAGACCCACTCAGAATGCTCTGCATTTTTATATTATAATGGGATAGATAAATAGGGCCTAGTAATGAAAATTTCTAAGTTATATGGCTAAGTGTAAAGATGCTTCAAATTGTAACATAATTTTATTTTGTTTCCTTAAAAAGTTGATAGATGACAACAACAAAAAAATTATATAAAGAGCATCAAATCCAAGATACTTGTTATCAGGAAGTTGGAGGAACTTGAACAAATTTGCACATGTGCAATAAAAATTATCATGACATCAAAATTTGTCAACCCTGGGAAAACTGGACAGCTACTTGCAAAAGAATGAAAATGGACCACTTTCTTACATCATACACAAAACTAAACTTAAAATGAATTAAAGACCTAAATGTAAGATCCAAAACCATAAAATTCCTAAAAAACAAAAAACAAACAAACAAAAAAGGCAATAATCTCTTGGACATCAACCTTAGCTATATTTTCCAGGCTCTGTCTCTTCAGGCAAGGGAAACAAAAGCAAAAATAAACAATTGGGACTACAGCAAACTAAAAAGCTTTGTACAGTGTAGAAAACCATCAAAGGGATGAAAAGGCAGCCTACTGGTTGGGAGAAGTTATTTGCAAATGATATACCTATAAGGGGTTAATATCCAAAATATTAAAAAAAAAAAAAAACCTCACAGAAGTCAACATCAAAAATCAAATAATCTAATTAGAAAATGAGCAGAGGACCTGAACAGACGTTTTTTCTAAGAAGATGGCTAACAGACACATAAAAAGATGCTCAACATCATTAATCATCAGGGAAATGCAAGTCAAAACCACAATGAGATATCACCTCGTCTGAATCAGAATGGCTGTTATCAAAAGACAAAAAATAACAAGTATTAGCAATGATAGGAAGAGAAGGCAACTCTCTGGACTGTTGGGAATGCAAATTGGTGCAGTCACTGTGGAAAACAGTAAGGAGTGTCCTCAAAATCTACAAATAGAAGTACCACAATACAGTAATTCCACTTCTGGGTCTTTACCCAAAGCAAACACAAACGTGAATTCTGAAACCTATATACACTACTATGTTTATTGCATCATTATTTACAATAGCCAAGATATGGAAGCAACCTGTGTCCATAGATAGATGAAATAATAAAGAAGCAGTGGTATATATACACAATAGAATATTACTCAGTCATAAAAGAAAATGCAATTTTGCCATTTATAATAGTATGGATGGATCTAGAAGGTATTATGCTAAATGAAATATGCCAGACAAAGAAAAACAAATACTGGTTTTCATTTCACTTACATGTAAGAACTAAAAAACAGGTGTACCTGGGTGGCTCAGTCAGTTAAATGTCTCAGGTCATGATCTCATGGGTTGTGAGACTGAGCCACACATTGATCTCCCTGCTCAGCTGGGAGTCACGCTGAAGATTCTCTCCCTCTGCCCTTCCCCTACTCAAATAAATAATAAAAAAAAATCTTTAAATAAATAAAAAACAAAAAATGAACAAAAAAAGAAACAACAACAAAGAGAGAAACTGACTCATAAGTATAAAGAGCAAACTAGTGATTGCTTAAGGAGCAGGGAGGCAGTTGGATGGGTGAAATGGGTGAAGGGGATTAAGAAGTACCAATGTTCAGGTATTAAAAGTACAATGTAGGGATTGTAGTCAATAATATTCTAATACATCTATCATGGTGAGCATTTAGTGATTAAAAAATCAATCCAATTTATTGACTTAAAAACAGGCTCTTGTTCACGAACATCTTTGCTATGATAAATTGTCCGTCAGAGTAGAAATCAAGTTCCCCAGACTACCCATTAAAATACTTAAGACTGAATTCAAAATAAAGATCTAACTAACACCCAAGCATTAAATAAACAAAGTAGAACTGCCTTACGATAATTTGTATTGGATAGGGGAAACTGGCAACTAAAATTTATAAAACAATCCAGTCTATAAAAGAATTGGTGAACAATTCCCAGGTAGTGCATCCACTTTGGGATGACTAAGCTGAAAGGTACTCTAGGAACCAAAAAATTTTGTTGAAATGATGAAGAGTTTGGAAAGAAATCTGGAGAAAAGCAACTTATGGAATAAAACATGCTGTGATTGATTTCAACAAGTTTTAGCAGAGACCCAGCCTACTGTAAGACCCAGACACTAACATGCATTTTTATGGCATTTATGTTTTTGCAGTTTTTTAAAAAATCTAAATTGTTCTGGATCACCCATAAAGAAGGGATTAAATTTTTATGACATTCTATAATAAATTAATTTGAATACATTATATTGAGCCTAATTGAAGAGAATAACAGTATGCAGAATGTGCAGTTCATATTGTATGTCCGTGTATTTTAAGTCCTTTACATAATGACTGAATTGATTTTGTAAACTAAAAAATATAAGGATTGAATAAAACATTTAACAGTAACTATTTGAAATGAAAACTACTAATAAAAATATAAAGACATAATTCTAAGTGAATTCATGCAAATTAGGGTTTAATAATCACTTTAGAAATACAGTAGCCAAAATATTTTAGCCTCATATTTACACAGCTTATTACCATTTATTCTGTGTTATTCATTTTATGGTGCACATTCTTTACAAAAATGTCATTATAGTCAATATTCTCCATATGGAAAAGGACATATCGCTATTGGATTATTTAGTAAAGTAAATCAAAATTAGGTTTTTGGTAGAATATTTTTCATAGTACCTATAGATATATTTTTGTATTTTATAAGGAAACATAATACCTAGAAGTTGTATTCCAAAGAAGTAAAGCATATATACGTAGGAAATGTTGCCTATAAAGGAAAACAAACATTGAACCTATTTTCTTCGGTTAAGGTAAAAACCAACAAAATGTGAAACAGTTAAGATATGCATAAATGAATCAACCTCATCAATCATTTACCTAGACCACATTAAGGTTTATATTCATCAATAACATTCAATAAATTAAAGATAAACTATAACTTGAACAAATACTTTTCTATATGTGTGAAAACTAAGCAAAAGATCTTTTTTTCATTCAGAAATTAAGACAAATAAATAATAAAACTCTGTCTCTGTCAAAATGTACAGATTTGAAGTGATAACCTCCAATACTGGAGTCTGTTCCCTATGTCTCTTTTTATACCTTCTGCATTAATAGATGTTTCATCCTTGCCAAATTCATGAATTTAGAGAGCATGGGGTGCTCTTCATGCTGGCTACATGATTTTGATTTTTTTTGTATGAGTCTACTGGAAAGTTTAATGTAAGTCATTTTGCAAGCAAATTTCAGGACAAGGGCTATGTCTCCAATAATTCCATCATGTCCTTAACCCCATTTCCTGTGGTTACCATTATCTATAAACTTGATAGCTGACAATTATAGGATGTAGTGTTCACAGTAACCAGGGTGATTTCCAAATTGCCAGTATGTCCCTTAAGTGGTAAGTAGTGAGTGTTTGTTTCTAAGAAAGAAAAAGAAAACCAGCAAGAATCAAAGTGTTGAACTCTGCCGTTCCATTGAGTTTTAAGGATCCACACTCTATGGTATCAAAATACTCTAGACATATGAATAACGTCCTGGTGATATTTGCTGTGCCCTCTCAATTAAGAAATCTGTCATGCAACCACTGGCAATGAATTTCAGTAAACTCACTCCGTCATTCATCCATCTATTATTGCCCATACTTTAATTGTACACCTACTAAGTGCCATACACTATCTTAAAAACAGTGTATACTTAAGGTGTTAAAGCAAATGGAGATGGCCTCTGCCTTTTTAATAAAGTGCTATAAAGGAAAAGGTAATGGTGCTGGGAGCTGTCCAAGGGACTAATTACGTAAGTGGTGAGAAATGAGGAGAAACTATTAACTTAGATCCAATATCAGTGAGGGACTCTCTACAAAAAGATACAATGTTAAAACTGAGACCTAAAGGAAAAGTAACAGTTATCTAGGGAGAAATTCAGTGAAGGAGGCAACATATAGACAGTCTTATGTGTAGAAAATAATTTGGAGTGTTTTAGGGACCAGAAAACTACATGAATTCCTGAACGTAATGAACAAGCAGGTAAATGATAAGATTACGGTGAAGAAGTTGGAAGGAGCTGGGCATACAGGGTGTTTTTAGATCACATTTTTATAGTATGATAGACAGCCTTTGAAAGTATTTAAGAGAAATAGTAACATTCAACTTATATTTTTAAAAGATCATTCTCATATAGAAAATCAATTGGAGGGGATTAGAAGGGCAATTGGGCATTTAATTTCAGAAGAGAATTGCAGAGGCAGCAGTGGGAGATGAAGACATGTTCTACAGTGTTAAAATAGAGGTGGAGAGAACGGGAAAACATTTTGGAGATATACTTTAGAGACCTTCGTGGCATATTGTATTTTGATAATGACTGGTGTGAAGAGGAAGTGACCCAACATGCTGTCTGAGTAACAAAATGGGTGGAGATTTTGAAGTCTGGAGGAAAAGAAAGATTTGGCAGGGCAGGTAAAATTAAGCATTCAGTTTTGGATGTGTTAAATTCGAAATTTGTGTCAGACATCCAAGGGGAGCTATAACAAAAACCTGTTGGTTATATAAGGCTTGATCTGAGAAGATAATTTTAGTTTAGAAATAGTAATTTTGGAACTGCTGAAATGTAAGTAGTATTTAAAGCTGTGGATATGTATTAAATACCTATTTTATAAAAACCTCCTGTGTTCAAGGTTCTTACACTCATTAGGGGGAAAAAATGTGCTCACATAGAAAGTTAATACCAGCCTAAAGGAACTAATTGTAGCACATTATAGAGTCCTGGTTGCTTGTTAGGACTACATCTGGTTCAAAAAAGAAAAAAAAAAAAAGTTCTATTACTGTGGCTCAGAAAGATAGAAGCTTCATTGTCCCATGCATCAAAAAGCTAGGGATATATGAGATAACAGAAAATATATATTGGTCTCTACCCACCCTAGTTCCTGGCACAGAGATCCTAAACACTCTTGTAATTTTCTTTCTTTCTTTCTCCCTTTCTCCCTTCCTTCCTTCCTTCCTGCTTTCTTTCTTTTCTTTCTTTTCTTTCTTTCTTTTCTTTCTTTTCTTTCTTTCTTTCTTTCTTTCTTTCTTTCTTTCTTTCTTTCTTTCTTTTCTTTCTTTCTTTTTCCTTCCTTCCTTCCTTCCTTCCTTCCTTCCTNGCTTTCTTTCTTTTCTTTCTTTTCTTTCTTTCTTTTCTTTCTTTTCTTTCTTTCTCTTTCTTTTTCTTTCTTTCTTTCTTTCTTTCTTTCTTTCTTTCTTTCTTTAATTTATGTATTTATTTGAGGGGGGGAAGTGCAGAGGGAAAGAATTTTCAAGCACACTCCCCACTGAGCACAGCCACAATGCTCAATCTCACTGACACATGAGATCATGACCTAAGCCAAAACCAATAGTCGGATGCTTAACTGACTGAGCCACCCGGGCACCCCACACTCTTGCAATTTTCTAAGTGAAAAGAGCAATAGGAGNCTTTCTTTCTTTCTTCTTTCTTTCTTTCTTCTTTCTTTAATTTATGTATTTATTTGAGGGGGGGGAAGTGCAGAGGAAAAGAATTTTCAAGCACACTCCCCACTGAGCACAGCCACAATGCTCAATCTCACTGACACATGAGATCATGACCTAAGCCAAAACCAAGAGTCGGATGCTTAACTGACTGAGCCACCCGGGCACCCCACACTCTTGCAATTTTCTAAGTGAAAAGAGCAATAGGAGCATTTTCTTTTTCTTCTAATATTTTGCCTTTGACCCTGGTTTCTGAAACCCTTGTAATTTCCTTGGTAATAGAAGTGACTTTTGTTCTGAGAGGTGACTCTGGGTGAGCTCCTTGATGGCTCCTGGATGAGGTCACAGGAAAAGAACAAACAATGATTAGAAGCTTGGAATTTTATGATACCTCTCCTCCCAAACACAATTCTTATGAGAAGGAAGAGGCTGAAAATGGAATTAACGACTGGTGTTTGGAGAGCGTCCTGGTTGGTGACACATCCACTTGCAGGGAGGGTAGATACCCCATGTGCACAGGGACAGCAGCTCTCAATCTATGTATCTCTTCATTTGGGTATTTATTTGTATCCTTTATCATATTCTTTAATAAACTAGTAAACATAAGTGTTTCCCTGAGATCTGAGAGCAACTCTAGCAAATAATCAAAAACAAGAGGGAGGAGGTCGCTGGAGCCTCCAATTTGTAGCCATGTTGAATAGAAGCTGTGGGCAACCTGGGAGATTTCTACTTGCAATTAGCCCCCAAAGTGAGGAGGCAGTGTCTTATGACTGAGCCCTTAATCTGTGGGATCTGCGGCTATCTCTAGGTAGATGGTATCAGAATTGAGTTAAATTGTAAGACATTCAACTGGTGTCAGAATTGCTTGATGTGGGGGTAAGCCCCACACATCTGGTGTCAGAAGTGTTGTGAGTGTGTAGTAGTGTGTAAGTAAAGGAGAAACACAGGGAAAGACTGGGTTTTCCTAGTACAGGGTAAGACAACTCAAGGCTAGCGTTATAGCTCAATACACCAGCTGGGTACAGTACTTTTCACCCACTGTACCTCAGGATGTATGCCTTTAACATCAAATCAAGATTATCAAAATGTTAAACCTATCGTTTCACGTTTGCATTTCTTTCCGTATTCCAATAAGACAAGGCCATTCCTGACATACTAAGTAAGTTTAACTGAGACATGGCTAAAAGGGAGTTCTACTCATAACGACAGTGATGGGGGACTTCTACTGAGTAGATAATTAGCAATCACCAACTTTGGTATATTGTATGGTGTAGTACTTTTCAAATTTGAGGATCATTATTTAACTTTTAATAGTCATTTCCATAATATTATTTTTATTCATTTGAATTTTTCTTATGCTCTGTACTTCCCATTCTGTAAAGAATTAGAATATTCATGAAATTTAATGTCTGTGAATATGTTACAGCATGCTGTTGCTTTTCTATAACATACCAAAAGATATATACCATACACTGGCTACTGTTATAATGCATTTAATAAATGTGACCATAGTTTATTTTAAAAATCAGAAGAGGTCTAAATTTCCACAAATGATAGATTAACATATAGATTGAATTAATGATTTAGAGTATTATCTGATATAGTATAAATGAATAGGATACATCTATATATACTGACTTAGAAAGACACTCATAACACAGGGTTAAGTGAAAAATATAAGCAACAGAAAAAGTAAATCAGTGACAGCTTTTTTGATAAAGGGCCAGATAGGAAATGTTTTAGGCTTTACAGTCTTATGGTTAGTTGCAACTACTCAAACCTGTCACTGTATCATGAAAGCAGTCATAGACAGCATGTGAACAAATGAGGGTGACTGTTTTCCAATAAAACTTTATTTGTAAAAACTGGATTTGCCTTACATATGGTGGTCTGCCTATCCCCAATGAGAGGATGATTCCAAAAAAAATAATAATAATTTAATAAAACGGAGACAATAGATAGAATCATTGCTGAAAGATACTCTGGAAAAGTGAAAAGGAGTGACAAAAAAATTAGTTTTCTTCTGCAATGAAAAACTAGCGTTCCGCAAACAGAGGCTTGGAAATAAGGAAAATAAAATTTTAACTTCTTACTTAATATAAAATTTAAATGAATAGATGTAATTTCTACTTGTATATTTACACTTCACAAATAAAATCTCTTTAAAAAGGAAAGTATAGTTTTTAAACTGTATTTATGGCTTTACTTGCAATTAGGTGACATAAAATCAGCTGTTATCTGATGCTTTCATTTGAACTATAAAATGAGATATTTCAGGTTCTAAGAACAGATAATTAATAAAAAGATTTTATGATATGCTTTTTGAATTTTTCAACATGCAGTTATTATGTTTGTAGCTGATGTACAGCACTTATATAAGAATACATTACCACATTCTAGACTAACCATAGCTTACAATTTAAGTTTAGAGGCACAAAATGAATTCACAGTAAGTGATAAAAATTTATCAATAGACATTATGGAATCAAAAGGAAAAAACTATGCATTTCTTCTTAATACTATTAGGAATATCAGTCCATTGGCAGTCCTACACTTTATTCATTACCAATATCAGCCTTCTGATGTCTCTAATGGCCTCATTTGAAAAACTACTTCTCTTATCTTGCCACTATGGCCTGATTTCTTTGATTCCAAATGGATTATTATAACCCATTCTCATATAATATTTTAACCCCCATTTTGTATTGTCCTTTTATACATCCCTTGAATACTCGCAAATTTAAACTATTATTAGTGACCATTATTTCCCCCATTATAATGGCTTTTATTATTAAATATTTACTCTGTGCCAAACATGTTGCTAAAGTCTTTATATACATTCCTTCATTTAATCCTTATATAACCTGTGATATAGGCACTCTTGTTCCATTACTATAGCCAGGGGAGGTAGAGTTCAGGCATGTTATGATCTTGCCCACGTATCTTGTAGCTAGAAGGGAAGAGCAGAAACTTGAACCCAGGACAGTCAGATTCCAAAACAACACATTTTCTTTTTTGGCCATAGTTTCCTGTCTCATACTGACACTTTGGCTGGGGAAAATCACTCAACCCTATAATATGATGACACAAATCATGCTCTTTAACTTGAGTGAACCCTTAATGCCACCCAGAAATCTTCCATGATTCAGACCACTTCTCTCTCTCACTTCCCACAATGACTGTTTGCAAGCAGGTCTTATCCTGTCTCCTCGATCTTTTCTGCCTTCACACTTGAGACATACTTGCCTCTATTTCACAGAGAAAATAGAGACTGTCAGGTAGGGTTTGCCAATACTTTCTGCTTATCCCCAAGTGAAAATCTTATTGGCATCAGCATTCAGTCTCACTTCTTTGCATTTTGTCTGATACAAAATGTCTTTTTTCCTGAAGCTAATTCTTCCACTTCAATTTAGGATTCCAACTCCTAACTTCCAAAGGAATTCCCAAAGAAAGTTAGATTTTCTTCGTCTTCTTCCCTATTGGTTCTCACTGATCAGGCTGGAGTCTGGTAATACTGACGTGGATTGAAACCTTAGTTTTATATAACAAGTTCTTAACCTCTCCAAGGCTAGTATAAAAAAGGAATGGACAGAACATAAGTCTCATTGAGAAGGCACAGCATTCCTACTGAAACACTTAAAGTCAATATATCCTTGTTTTATCATCAAAATTCACTTACAGGGCGGTTCATTGTAAGTGATATTTTACTAAAGGTAGTTTTGCAGACGAAGATGTAGAGACAATAACTGTTTTTTAGAGGTTTAAATTCAAATTATACTCTTAATTGTTTTATTTTGCCCCCCTTTGATGTTTTAATTTTTTAACTCAGATTTATTTCTGCATTATAAAGGTACTTTCTTCCTGTGCTTTGGCATACAATCCATCCTTTAGACTTTGCCTTTACATATTTTGGTTAGTAGAATAAAAATGAGCAGAAAAAAATTGCCTGGTTTTGAAGGAAAAACAAAATGTCTATTTCTGAGCATTTCCTAGGAAAAATATGGTCATGAAATTTATTGATACAGTTGGGAATTCAGCCTCTTTGGCTCCTGGATCCCTCTTCTCTAGAGATGCATCCTTTCAAAATCTTTATATTGTCAATAATTATGAAACAAATTAGTAAAATTATTAAAATAAGTGAACCATTTGATATTTTTCTCACACATTTTGACACTGATTTAATTAGACCCTGCATAAATACTATAAATCTATAAAAAATATTTTTCCAATGCCAAAATGAAATTAATCACATGATATGATGGTCGGTGGGTGAAGATTTCTGTAACTCATTTGGATAAACTAGTCTAGGGATTATCTGATTATTGAATTAGTAAAGCAAGAAAGATTTTATAAAATTCTGATTTAGAAGGTTATAAACATCTTTTATATAACATCCTGGGCATCAGTTAATCATTCAATGCCCTCTTCAAGTCACATTTATTCCATGACTGCACCTTCATAGATACCTCTAGCCAGAAATAATCTCTTCCTCCACTGTCCCTATATTGTAAATAGTACCTCTTCTATAACAGTTTGCCTTCTGAGACCTGTTTATTTCCCATTAATAACATGGATGTTTGACACTATGTAAAGTCAACTTCTGTATCCTACATAGTGTCCAGTACAGTGTCATATTTTTAGTAAATAAAGCACAGAAATGATAGCTGATTAAAATATGTTCATTTTGAGGGGCGCCTAGGTGGTTCAGTCAGTTAAAAGTCTACCTTCTACTCAGGTCATAATCTCAGGGTCCTGGGATTGAGCCCTGCCTTTGGGGAAAGCGAAAAATCCCTGCTCAGCAGGGAGTCTGCTTCTCCTTCTCCCTCTGCCCCCCATTCTGCCTTGTGCTCTCTCTCTCAAATAAATAAATAAAATCTTTTTAAAAAATACATTCATTTTGAGCATGTAAGCATAAGATTAATGTGTTGGAGAGAAAAAAAAAATCATTCTTATGAGCTCTTTGAATCTCTATCAGTTGATAAATTCAACCACAAAGGGAAAACCGCTGATTACAGGGAGTGAATTTGGCAATAGAATGAATACACTTAAGTAGGTTACCTCTGGGTTGCATTTTGTTTGAAACCCTATGAGAGAGTTTTTATAGACATCTAAGTTTTCAGTTGCTTCAATAATAAAGAAGCTTTTTATTTAATGAGATTAGGTATACAAGCTTTGCAAATAATTTACATTATTAAGATAGACTGATAGAGCTCAGCAAGAGATGGAATGAAAGTATTTAGAAATCTAATTATCAGCTGGCATTGGAGTGTGTCTGATCCAGAAACATTAAAAAAATGTACTAGGTAAAATACTAGGGAGACTCATGCTTGTATGGTTTCAAGGACCAGAAAAGGGGTACTTCTTCTCACCTCAATTAACTTCAGATGTAAAATGTTTATTAAACCACTAGTCTAAAGGTTAAAAAAGTGTGCTATGGTGACATGAGGATGTATTTCCTGAATTCTAGCTAACAGATTTCAAACTGAAATATGGGTTTACAGTTGTTCCCTGGTGTCTCAGAAGATACTACATAAAGAATATTGTGACAGAGATTACTAACTTTCTCATTTTCCCCTTTTTCCATATGATAAAGTTGAATAAGGAATGGTTGTACAATTAAATGCTCTGTACTCTTCTCTCTATCCAGAATAGAAATTATATATTTCACTTCCAGCATTATGTCCTTTCAGTTAAGGTGGTCTTACTCCTCTTTCTTTTCTTCTTTCCTGCCATGCTAGCTGTAGTCTTTATGAAAGAGCTGGGATAGCTGTTTGGACACAAATATGAAGACAAGAGTTGAGGATGATAATGCCTCCTTACCAGCCTAGACGACCTACCTTTGTACTTTTAAATANGCTTTGGCATACAATCCATCCTTTAGACTTTGCCTTTACATATTTTGGTTAGTAGAATAAAAATGAGCAGAAAAAAATTGCCTGGTTTTGAAGGAAAAACAAAATGTCTATTTCTGAGCATTTCCTAGGAAAAATATGGTCATGAAATTTATTGATACAGTTGGGAATTCAGCCTCTTTGGCTCCTGGATCCCTCTTCTCTAGAGATGCATCCTTTCAAAATCTTTATATTGTCAATAATTATGAAACAAATTAGTAAAATTATTAAAATAAGTGAACCATTTGATATTTTTCTCACACATTTTGACACTGATTTAATTAGACCCTGCATAAATACTATAAATCTATAAAAAATATTTTTCCAATGCCAAAATGAAATTAATCACATGATATGATGGTCGGTGGGTGAAGATTTCTGTAACTCATTTGGATAAACTAGTCTAGGGATTATCTGATTATTGAATTAGTAAAGCAAGAAAGATTTTATAAAATTCTGATTTAGAAGGTTATAAACATCTTTTATATAACATCCTGGGCATCAGTTAATCATTCAATGCCCTCTTCAAGTCACATTTATTCCATGACTGCACCTTCATAGATACCTCTAGCCAGAAATAATCTCTTCCTCCACTGTCCCTATATTGTAAATAGTACCTCTTCTATAACAGTTTGCCTTCTGAGACCTGTTTATTTCCCATTAATAACATGGATGTTTGACACTATGTAAAGTCAACTTCTGTATCCTACATAGTGTCCAGTACAGTGTCATATTTTTAGTAAATAAAGCACAGAAATGATAGCTGATTAAAATATGTTCATTTTGAGGGGCGCCTAGGTGGTTCAGTCAGTTAAAAGTCTACCTTCTACTCAGGTCATAATCTCAGGGTCCTGGGATTGAGCCCTGCCTTTGGGGAAAGCGAAAAATCCCTGCTCAGCAGGGAGTCTGCTTCTCCTTCTCCCTCTGCCCCCCATTCTGCCTTGTGCTCTCTCTCTCAAATAAATAAATAAAATCTTTTTAAAAAATACATTCATTTTGAGCATGTAAGCATAAGATTAATGTGTTGGAGAGAAAAAAAAAATCATTCTTATGAGCTCTTTGAATCTCTATCAGTTGATAAATTCAACCACAAAGGGAAAACCGCTGATTACAGGGAGTGAATTTGGCAATAGAATGAATACACTTAAGTAGGTTACCTCTGGGTTGCATTTTGTTTGAAACCCTATGAGAGAGTTTTTATAGACATCTAAGTTTTCAGTTGCTTCAATAATAAAGAAGCTTTTTATTTAATGAGATTAGGTATACAAGCTTTGCAAATAATTTACATTATTAAGATAGACTGATAGAGCTCAGCAAGAGATGGAATGAAAGTATTTAGAAATCTAATTATCAGCTGGCATTGGAGTGTGTCTGATCCAGAAACATTAAAAAAATGTACTAGGTAAAATACTAGGGAGACTCATGCTTGTATGGTTTCAAGGACCAGAAAAGGGGTACTTCTTCTCACCTCAATTAACTTCAGATGTAAAATGTTTATTAAACCACTAGTCTAAAGGTTAAAAAAGTGTGCTATGGTGACATGAGGGTGTATTTCCTGAATTCTAGCTAACAGATTTCAAACTGAAATATGGGTTTACAGTTGTTCCCTGGTGTCTCAGAAGATACTACATAAAGAATATTGTGACAGAGATTACTAGCTTTCTCATTTTCCCCTTTTTCCATATGATAAAGTTGAATAAGGAATGGTTGTACAATTAAATGCTCTGTACTCTTCTCTCTATCCAGAATAGAAATTATATATTTCACTTCCAGCATTATGTCCTTTCAGTTAAGGTGGTCTTACTCCTCTTTCTTTTCTTCTTTCCTGCCATGCTAGCTGTAGTCTTTATGAAAGAGCTGGGATAGCTGTTTGGACACAAATATGAAGACAAGAGTTGAGGATGATAATGCCTCCTTACCAGCCTAGACGACCTACCTTTGTACTTTTAAATAAAATATAATAAGGAATTAATATATACTTCAAATTTAGCATGGCAGATAATTGAGGATAGAGAACTGATGACAAATAAAGCATAAAAAATAATATTGAAAGGGGAAAAATGAAAGTGAAAGTGACACTCTACCTTACACACACACACACACCCCACACGTGCGCGTGCACACACACACAGATGGGAATAAGTATCTAAACGCAGGTTTGACAGATGTGGTATGCAAAAATGGAAGATACCCAGTTAAGTTCGAATTTCAGGTAACAGCTTTTGGCATAAATATGTCTCCAGCCATATCTGGAATATGATTATACTAAAAAGTTATTTGTTATTTATCTGATATCAAATAAAAAATGGTGTCCTGTACTTTGATGCAGCTACCATACTTAAATATAAATAATATACACATATTATTTACATTTTAATCTTTACATATATAGATACATATTAAGAGTGAGGTCAGCATAAGGGACATGGCTGCATAAGATGTCCCTTGCTCTTGCTTTTGAACCCTCCTTCAACAGCAAAAATTTGGCAACCACCCATGAACAAAAGTGCCTTTGAGGGAACTGTGGGATCTAGCATCATATGTCAAAGGCTGGGAAAAGGTATTGCTCACTTGTACATAAAATAATAGGCAGACAGACCCTGGTCCCAGCTGTGGGATCCTGCAGTGGCCTATGATCCACTCTAGCCTCTCTTGGAATGGTCTGGGGGCCTCTAGGAAACGCTGCCTTAGACAATCACCCATGGATGAGAGAACCTTTATGGAAGTCCTGGTTTCCAAAGGCAAATTTCCAGCACACTAGTTAAGGAAAAGAATAAGCATCTGAATACACTGGAGTGGGTAAGAGCAACAGCTTGATTTTACCTGTTCACTCCTCTACCAAGCCAGAGAGATTTTCTTGACCTGTGATTTCCCGTTAGGGAAAAGGAGAGCATGTGAATAAGCACTCAGCTTCCCCAACTTTATGAGACCCAACTAAAGGGGTCATTTCTCTCTCATCTTATCCAGGGAGCTGAATCTTAAGTTATATGATTGGGGAGCATGAAGAGGCCAGAGAAGTGGTAGATAGGATACATGTAGGGTATGAAAACGACACAGCTTCTACTAACCACACTGCAGACTCCATCAAAAAGCCCACCCATGAATCATGAGGAACACTTCATCCACAGATCCCCCAGTGGCCCATGGGCATCCCGAGCACTCCCTGTGTCTCAACCCTACACACCCTCACCCTATGGCTGGATCCCTGTGTGTGCTCCTGACAGCAGTAGTAAGAGCTAGCTTTGGCATGTGGCTAATGAGCATTTGCAGGAAGCTGGCCTAAATCTGTGGGCCAGGGAGTGACCACAAAGCTGTGCTTTAGTACTAACTTTGGGAAAACAAAAGAGAGACTGTCAGCACTTTGCCTGGTGCTTTGCAGGGTCCCCAGAAGGCATATAAAATTAAGAATTCTGCCACAAGAAGGAGGAAGAAGCATGGAGCAAGTGTACCCATAGAAAGTCTGAGATAGCCTCAATATCTCTAGCAGGGTAGATGGAAGGCATTTCTCTCCCAAAGGCAGTTAGTAAAAACTGGAGGAGGTGACTGCTACGTCAAATGCAAAGACTGCAACCTAAAACCTCAAGGAACATAAAAATCAAGGTGACGTGACATCACCAGAGGAGAAGAGAAAAAGGGGTGAAAACTTATTTAAAGAAATAATGAATGAGAACTTCCCAAAATCTGGGGACATTTGGATATTGAAGACCATTAAGCTCATAGGAAACCAAACAAAATCAACTTGAAGAGATCCTCTGTAAGACATATTATACTAAAAGTGTCAAAGTCAAAGACAAAAAGAGAATCTTAGAAACAGTAAGAGAAAAATGCTAGTAACTTACAAGAAAACCCCCTAAGGCTATCAGTAGATTTCTTAGCAGAAGCCTTATAGACCAGGAAATAGTGGGATGAATATTCAAACTGCTGAAAGAAAACAAAACAAAACAAACTACCAAGAAAACTTTACCCAGCAAAGCCGTACTTCAGAAATGAAGGAAAGATAAAGACTTTCCTAAACAACAGCTGACTCAGTTCATGACCACTAGACCCGCCTTACAAGAAATGCTGAAAGGAGCTCTCGAAGCCAAAGTGAACAGATCCTGATTAGTAACAAGAAAACATATGAAAATATACAACATGCTAGTAAAGGTAAGTATATAGTCAAATTCAGAATACTTTAATGTTATAGTATAGCAGGGTATTAATCATCTAACCTAGAAATGTTAAAGGATAAAAGTATTAAAAATAACTATTGGTATAATAATTTGCCAAGGAATACACAATATAAAAATACCTAAATTAGGACATTGAAAATAAAAAAAAGAGCAGAATAAAGGGTATGTATGCAATCAAAGTTGTTATCTGTTTAAAACTGACCATTCTACCTAAAGATGTTTCAGGTAAACCTCCTTGTAACCACAAAGCAAAACTTACAGTAGATTCACAACCATAAAGAGACAGGAATTAAAGCATACTACTTCAGAAAATCACCAATTCACAAAGAAAGGCAGCTAGAAAGAAAGGAAAAAGGGAACTATGAAAGTCAGAAAACAATGAATACGATGGCATAAATAAGCTTAACTATTACCCTTACCTAATAATAATTACTCTAAGTAAAAATGGGTGGATTTCTCCAATCTAAGGACATAGATCGGCTGGATGGATGGAAAACAAGACCCAAGCACCTGCTGCCTAAAAGACTCACCCCAGCTTTAAAGACGTACAGTCTCAGAGTGAAGGGATGGAAAAGACATTCCATGCATTTTTCCCCTGGTCACCTTTCAATGGTATATTATCTTTGAATAAAATATAGTTTACTTGTCCTCCATTTCCTTATACATTCATGGAAGTATTTCCTGGTTTGGGTTGGCCTTGTACCGCACTTCATACTTTCAGGAAGTTGTACTCTTTTTCACCATATTCTGGTGCTTATAGCTTAATAAAAATCAGAACATTGTTAAAAAATTGACTTTATATTTTTGAAAGCTTCATAAATAAAATGAGTCTAGCTATCCTAGGAGACTAGATCTATCCTATCTTTTCTGACCAGAGAACTTAATAACAAACTGCATATAGGGGATGAAGTAAAAGAAAGTGAAAAATAATATCTCTTAAAATGATTTCACATTTCTACTATTTTTGAGTTCAGCATTTCAGTTTTCTCTTTTCTCTTTTATATAATTATAATCAGCTTTCATTTATTACCTTGTACTCAAATTTTAACTACCATATCTCTAAAATAAGATATTCTAATTAACTTCTTAATTAACATTGATTTATAGACTGTGTATTATATTTCCTCTTCTAAAGAGAAAAAAGAAGGTGAGCATTTAAGGGATTCTATCAACTTTCAGTACAGCATCTTTGGTGAGTTTGACAGAACTGTGAAGAAATAATGCCACAAATGAAATAATAGCTGTGATAGTGAAGATATCTCTAGGAAGAAGAAATGGTTTGAGTTGAGAGAGAATATAATGTGAAATTAATTTTATGTATTTGGATTAAGAGAATAAGGATGAAATTTTAGGAAATGATTTGCCTGTTATGTGGCAAGCATTGTACTTGTGTTAATATATTTTATATATATTCATCTATTTAATCCTTAAAATAACATTTTAAAGCAGATAACACTGTCCCCACTGACAGATGAAAAAAATCCCCCAGGAACACTAAAGTAACAGACTCAATGTCATAAAAAAAGAGTTAAAAGGGGTCTCTGGGTGGCTCAGTTGGTTAAGTGTCTGCCTTGGGCTCAGGTCATGGTCTTGGGGTTCTGGGATGGAGCTGCATATCATCTATCTATCTATCTATCTATCTATCTATCTATCTATATCTATCCATCTATCCATCCATCCATCTATTACCTTCCCTGCTCAGCGGGGTGTCTGCTTCTCCCTCTCCCGCGTGTGCTTTCTCTCTCTCAAATAAATAAAATCATTTCAAAAAAAGAGTTAAGATTAAACTCAATGCTGTTTCTACCATAACTTGCTGCTTCACTTAAATAAAAGCAGTTATTTTTATTTGTTTTTGTTTATGTTTAAAGATTTTATTTATTTATTTGAAAGGGAGAGAGAGAGAGAGAAAGAGAGAGAGCACAAGTGGGATCAGGACCTGAGCTGAAGTCAGATGCCTAACCCACTAAGCCACCCAGGTGCCCCGAGCATTTATTTTTATTAAGGATAGCTTACAATGAGTAAATGACAAATTCTGGTAGTATAGTGACAGTCTGGGCACGAGTAGGACTCAGATCAAGTTTTTGCTGTTGTTTTTGTTTAATATTTTATTTTTATTTATTTGAGACAGAGAGACAGAGCATGAGAGAGAGAGATGGAGCAAGCATGAGTGGGGGGTGGGCAGAGGGAGAAGGAGAAGCAGACTTCCTGCTGAGCAGGAGCCAGACACAGGGCTCAATCACAGGACCCTGGGACCATGACCTGACCAAAGACGCTTAGCTGACTGAGTCACCCAGGTTCCCCAATCAAGTTTATTTTTAAAAGACCGTATGCCAAAGTTAATTAGGTAAGATGAGGAATTACATTAAAATTTTTGATTTATATGACTCTTTCTGACATAGAACAATTGTTAATTCTAGTTAGTTTCATTATAGCTTTAAATCAAAGTTTACATTATAACTTACAGCTTTACAAAGCATTTGCAAAGATAAATATCTATAATCTTGAATCGTATTTTCTTTGATACTGGGATAGCAATCTAAGTCTGTCAGATATTTTATTCATTGCTAACATATAACTGACAACTGATCATACCTGAGGCAGGCTAAATTAGCTTATATGTGAAAAGATAGTGACAATCAATCTAAAATCCTCAGAATGGGTACTAAGTGATGACAAGGAAGTCATATCCAGGCAGCTGCATCTTCCTGTAATTTTCCCCAGACATCCCCGTTAATAAAGAGGCCCCAGAGTCTGATAAAGGACGGAATGTTAACAGATCTCTGGGAACAAACTGTTTGTTTATTTGGCAGCCCTGTGAGCAAGTGGCAGTCTGATCATTCCACACCCAAGAGATGTCTAACACGGACGAGGAAAATTAAGATGATATAAATAGATCTCTTCTCCTTTTGATGTGGTAGCCCTGAATTAGATCCTCATATTAACATGACTGAACTGTTAACCAAATAAAAAAGCTGAAACAACACCCATCCTACAGATGACATTTTCCTTTGTCTCCAGCTGAGTTTCTGAGAAGCACAAGTTTTGCGGAATGTCATTTTATTTGATCAAATATCTCAAAATGATTTGTAAGTGGAACAAACAAGAAACGAGAACAGTGGTGATTATTTTTAGAGTGGTAGTATTCATTTCTGAAATAATGTCTTCTAATTAGAATGCTGCAGGTGAGTATTTAGCACAGTTGTAGAAAACAAAGCAAATATATTGGTAAATATTTGCATCGTTCAGTTGAGAAAAGTGAAAATATGAGTTATAATAAATAGTGCAGTCTTTTTATAACATTAGCAAAAATGTTCGGAGAAAATTATACCAAAATGGAATTCATAAACCACAGAAACAAAAGTTTAATTTATATAAAATATAAGCTGGTTAAAGAGCAAACATTCAAGGATTTAAAGCAAAATGTTCTCATTACATCAGTGAAGCAACTGAGGCTGAGATAGTTTACATAATTTCTAATCACAGAAACACATACTGATAGTTCTAATTCAAACACATTTAAAAATTTATGCATAAATTTGAGGAAAATAGCTAGGTTTTATTTCATCTTCATTTTTGAAATGAATATAATAAAACAAATTATAACCATACTAAAATGCTATCAGCAAAATAGAAATTAAGCAAGTCACATGAAAGATGCAATTCCAGTTTGCTATAATACTGAATTGGGTCATAATCTAGCATAATTTCTTCTATAGAATTTAGTAATCTGTTTTAATTATTAGGTGTCATACTAATTATATTTAGGAATTGTCTTGGAAAACAGAGAGATGTACTGAAATGTAAAATGAAAGCTTCTTGTATTGTTGAATTGTGACCCTTTCACCTGTGTTGACTACCTTTAAATTTGAAAAAATATGCCTATATAAATTTAAAAAAAATTATTCTCCAAACCTCCAGTGTTCTTAGGGAAAAAAAAAATTCAAAAGACCTAGAAGAGCTAGGTAGAAAGAAAAAAAAATGAATAAGGTTAATTTTGTCAGACAAAAGTAGCTGTTTTCCTTTCCTCCATTTATAGCAAGTAAAATGGCCAAGAACAGGTAGTTCCTAGCACTACTAGATGTGGACACATGACTAAATTTTGTCTAATGCCATCTAAAGCAGAAATACCCTGCTAGATATTCTTAAATAGTAGTATCCTCTATTTCCATATTAAAACTCTCTATTTATATCATGTAAAATGGCCACCAAGATGGACAATTGCTAACATTATAATGTGTGAACACATGATTAAATTCTGTCTAATGCCCTCTAAAGCAAAAATGTTCTGCAGCAGCTTTCAGAGCATTCCTTAAGAGAGAGTGCTGATGTACAAACTCTGTCCCTCCTCAATCATTCCTTTCTCTATCCTAGTTTCAGGAAAGCAGATCTATCTACAACTTGGTCCATGTGAGCAATCCAAAGATCACCCTAAGAATATATGAAAAAAATTAAACAGAAAGAATTGGGTTGCCCAAAGGCTTCACAGAGTAGAGGCTATACTAGCCCTAGACTGCTTTTAGATTTTTATTTTGTTTACACCAGTGTTATTTTGATTCTTTATTTCTCATAGCTGAATATGACAAAATGATACAAATCCAATAGTCATATGCACATTATAAAGTGAAAAGGAAAATACAAGGAAAAATTAAGTTAGGGAGAATAGGAAATCATTTAAAGTCAATCTGGAGCTTATGCTAGAATAGCTCCCTTTATCATAAGCAATCAAAAATATTATCCCCGAGAGCACATGACTATATCTTTCTGCAAGCCTGCCATAAGTCTGAAATTTCCACAATAAAAAACAAAACAAAATAAGCAAAAAAATCTGACACAGAGATAAAATCCTGCAGAACACTGGTGTGAAGAATGACAACTGAATCAAAAACTACAAAAGAAACAAAGCAAATTTCATTACTAAAAAAATAAATAAGAGCACCTGCATGGAGAATGTCATCAAAAATAAAATCAAAAATAATTTTAAAAATCTGCAACACATGACAAATGTCTTAATGAACAAATAATTCATACAAAAATGGACAAACACATGAATTTATAGATAGCGGCAAAATGTTAATTAACACAAACCCTTAACCTCACTTATAATTGAGAAATATAAATTATATCACAATGAAAACCAGTTTCATCCTTTAATGGTTTAAAATTTTGGCAATACTTAAGCTGTGGCTCATGTTAAATGGACACGTGTATATCATTAATAGGAGTGGAAACTGGTGTAACATCTTTGAAAAGAATTTTGCAATACTCATTAAAATGTGTGCTTTTACCCCAAAATCCCTACTTCTAGAATGTCACCCTATAGATATGCTTGCATAACTATACAAAGATGGTCTTTGCAAGGTGCTCACTCACAAATTCTTTATAGTACTATAAAAACTCATAAATTTATTGTTCATCAACTATAAACAAGCAGTTCTCATTTATTCATTCACTTGCTTAATGAACAAATGTTTATTTTTTATATTACAGCTTCTCCTCTAGGGCTGAGAATCCAATAGTAAAGAAGATAAAGACCCTGCTCTTATGGAATTTACATTCTAAGGGCATAGAGGGAGATGGAAAGAGACAAACAATAAAAAGTAAATCCCCCCAAAATCATCTTTTTTTGTTGATAATTTTTGTAAAGGCAAAAAAAAAAATAGAGCATGTGAAAGCTACATATTGAGGGAATAGTTTTGATAGGATGTTCAGAGGAAACCATTCTGAGAAGATAATTCAGCTGAAAGCTTAAGAATACTTTGAAGGCTGCTCTGCAAACTTCGAGGGTAGCATGTTCAAGATAAGAGCAATTTCAAGGACAGAGATAATGAAGACTAGTTTGGTAGATATTTCAGTAAGTTTTCTATACTAGTGAAAGGCAACAGCAGGTCATTTAAACAGAACAGACTTTTTTTTTTTTTTAAGATAAATTTGTTTATTTTTAGAGTGCGGTGGTAGGGGTGGAGGGAAATGTAGAGAGAGAATCCCAATTAGACTCCCCACTGAGTACAGAGCCTGATGCAGGGCTCAATCCCATGACTCTGAGATCATGACCTGAGCCGACATCAATAGACTCTTAACCAACTAAGCCACACAGGCACCCCACCAGAACAGACTTTCTAAGAATTAGGGCCTTTGTAATTGCTGGAAGAATAGGCTGGGTTTCCAGGAATGGCCATCAGCATACCAGAGAACCAACCTGCAAGGGAATCTGTCTGTTGAGACTACTACTGGATCTGCTTAATTCCACACATACTGCCAAAGCTCTTATGTAGTGAGCCAAGATAAATTACACAGCTGTTGATATTTCACACCCACAAAGCTGGTCACTAGACACTGGGAAGAGACATCTGGCCACTGCCTCCACCACACCTGCCTCTCAACAACCAGGAAACAAGGATAGACACTTGACTATTGCTATGAGAACGCTTGGATCCTCAAATGGGTTGGCAGAAGGAAAAGGCCAATTGGGCAGAAAGATGCCCACTGTCTCACTTCTATCTTTCAGATGCTCACACAAGAGCATCTGATTAGCAATCCTGATACTCATCCAGAAATAAGGCCAGAGGGAAGCCCAGGAAAAGTAGTTCTTAGCTCTCTCATCTTTAGAGGAAGGAATGAATTGCAGTTGGACAAGCCAGTTCAGTTTTGGGGACATTTTATGAGATGAGGCTGTGAAGGTAAGTAAGGACTGACTCAGGGCTATTTGGGGCAAAGAGTTTGGATTTTATGCTACGTGCAATAAAAAGACACTGGAATTGTAAAATGGGGCTGGGGGGATCGGTTATCTGGTTTATATTTTGAAGTACCTCTTTCAGTGCAATGTATAGATTGGATTGTAAGAGGAGGGGAGAAGAAAGGAAAAAAGTCTATAGCTATAATATAGGAGAGAGGGGACAATGACTTTAATTATGGAGAAAATCAAGAGTAGAAAGATTTAGAAAATATTTTGAGGGACAGCTAATGAAACTTACAGAGGTATTGAATATGGGAAGTGAAGTAATGACAAGAATTAAAATTGGACTCCTAAGTTTTGATTTGAGGAACAGGGCACATGATGGTATGATATACTAACATGAGGAAGCAGAGAAACCGTATTGTGTGGGATGGGGGTTTGTAATATGGAATTCTGTTTTGTCTTGAAATTTTTGAGATTCCTACTAAATATTGATCTTGATATGGTTTTGATACAGTTTTGGGAATCATTGGAATATAAATGATATTTAGAAGCACTGGGTTCCTGGCCATCATTTAGAAAGAGGGTATAGATAAAGTAGAGAGAAAAGGATGCCTGTCCCAGGACTGTTCCCATATTAATTAGCAGAGTTGCAGACAGGAGGCTAGATTCAGAAGAGTGACAAAAGCCTGGAGAAGAGATTGTTTCAGAAGGAGGCTATAATCAATTGTGATAAATTAGTCATTGTATTTCCATATGGTATGTTCCTATGCTGTCCTTAAAATAGCTGGAGCAAATCAATATATGCTAATATAGAAAGAATTTCACATACCATTAAGTGAGAAAAATGTCTATTTATTAATCTCTTTGTGTGAAAAATATGCTTGCATTTTCATTTTTTAATTTTTATAATAACAAGATAACTAAATAATAACAATAAAGAACTATTACATCAGCCTGCTCATTACAACTCATTAGAATGTCCTAATTTATGAAATTTTTTCACTTGTTTTTTGGAAATGCTTCGACAAGCCTCTGAGTGACTTCTAAATGGTTAGAACTCTTGAAGAATGAGTGGACAGATGTCCTTGTGTAGTAGACAAAGCTATGGAGTCCTAGTCTTGGATCTGGGGCCTTCTAGCACTGAGACCTTAGCCAGGTAGCTTAAACTTATAGAACCAGATAATCACATAGATAACAGACTAATTCAGTTGTGCTATTTAACCAGTTAAAAACATGATGCAATTGCAAAATACTGAAGTATGTTTAATATAATTCTTATTTATCAGGAAACAAAACAAAGCAAGATGACAACTGTAATAACAACAAAGATAATGGCAGCGATGACAGCAGTGGTGAAGGGTTTCCTAAGACCTCCTCTTTTCAAGGATATCAAAAATTATCCGTGGTTCTTTCTGATGTTGCAAACCCACTTCTTCAAAACTACTGTCATTTTTTTTTCTATCAACATAAATCACTGAACCAATACCAAAAATAACAAACACTTAAAAAAAAAGTAGACTGGAACTGCTACCAATTATATATCTCCAAATTCAAGGGGAGCTTTTAGTTTTTCCTGACAATTTTAAAAAACTATTTTTGGTCATTGCTTTCTTTCCAGCTCTCCTGAATAATTTCTGGACTTCTTAACTATATACCTCCGATCTTTCTTCATTCTCCTAAAAACATAAATTTCTTAAAGCTTTGTGGAAAATTGAGAACATTGACAGTGATCAAATATATTGCCCCCATCATTATAGGCAACAGATTTATGACTGAGATAGAGTTCTAGCCTAACAGTTAAACATATAAAATCAGCCTGTAGGGATTTGTTTTGGTGACTTTTTACTCTACATAAAAGAGGATACCTAAAAACACACAGGGTTTTATTATTAATTATTATTATTATTATTTGCAGAAAAAATGGTATATTATAGGTAACATTTACCTTTTAAACTCTAGTTTCAGAGTATCCTGCATTCCAACCCTTGGCTACTCCCTGCTTATCCCTTTAGCCCTTGACTCCAGTGCAACTGGATGCTTCTGAGAGCTGGTCTCTGTCCATGCCCTTACTCTCACTATACAGTCAGTACTTCCACAGCCTACTTGAGAGCCTCCTGTCTCCCCAGCCAAGGGTTGCAAGCTATGTAGAAAGATTCCCCTCTAACTATCTAAAAGCTGGCATAAATGGCTAGCTGCCCAACTCCCCTTTCAGAAATCAACTAAAATGGATGCAAACATTTTGTCAGATAGAATGATTAGGCAAAGAACTATCTATACTTGTTTTCCTGGCTGAGCAACGCAATGTCGCCAGAGCCACATGAAAAAATTCAGGCCTGGCATTTCAAAACAGGGGTCAATATTAAGGAAATATCATATCATAGAAGACCTGGGGCATCAAGGGGGGGCAGGATGCTTTGAAACTTTATACTATTTCTTGTGGAAATGACATAACCACACATATTTTGTTCTATTTCTAGTTTCTATGTTGATTCATTCATATGCCTGATAATTCTTGTTAAAACTTGGAGAAAAAAATATGTTTTGTTTTATTTTCTCACAAATCTCCTTCTAAATCTTTTTGAAAAAATGCACTAGCCCCACCATATTTTTCTATGAAATTTCCCCTTGCCTTTAAATATGTAATGTAAATGACAGCTGTATTCTTCCTAGACATATAGCATCCCTATAGTTCCCATAGTACCACATGGTTGAAGAAGAGAGAAAAAAATAAGTAGATGAATAACCTTGAGAAAAAAAAGCAATGGTGTGTTTGTCAAAACCTTCCTTCTTAAAGAAATTCCAGATCTGATAAATTTCATAGAAAATTATATAAAATCTCCAAATAAGCAGATAATTCATTTAGTATTGAAAGTATTCTACAGCAAATAAAGAAAGGATTCTGAATATTTTTACAAGACCTCATTGTACTAAATAAGGAAATATGAATAAATGAAATGTGTATCTTAATTAAAATAACAGCAGAACATTTTCTTAAAATCAAAACTATAATGCATTACTTTCAAATTATTATCATTTCTGATGGCTCAATTTTAGGAAGTCTTTTATTAGAACATATATCAAGAAATAAAAGGAAAATGGTCATTTTAACAGATGATCTGTTACTTGATTACATTCAAGTTCCTTCCTAGTGAAAACATGTGGTAAAGTAGGAGTTTTGATAGGAAAATTCAACATAAAATAAATACTAGTTCTCCCAAACTTTAGTTATAAATTTCCAGCAGTATAACCCAAAATCCCAATGGGGGATTATTTAAACTCTGAGGGAAAGTGTTGTGGTAGTTCTCAGAGCATATGAAATACATCATGACAAACATATGGACAAGATAAGATCCAAATCATTTCCTTTCTAAAGCATTATATGCCTCATAATACAATACAATAGGAAGCATGCAGCACCCCCATTAAATTATCCTTGCTTGCAAAATTGAACATAAATCTAAGTTTAGATGTAACTCTTAGAGGAACAAGTTAAATTATACCCCTGTTTTAAACTGTTTGACCTGTCTATTAATGTGTGCTATCTTTATAATCAGAGAAAGAAAATAATTTCCAGGAGACCCCCTGCCTCAAGGCAACTGGGCAATTGGAGTGTGAACCGCTCCTCTATAGGAAAGATCAGAAACTCCCAGAGAATTAATACCCTGGGGAAATGCTCACCCATTGAGGGAGGGGAGGTGGTGGACTGCTAAAGCAGATATCTGGCCTCCCAGGGGCACGATGCTGGGGCATGTTCTTTCAGACCCACAGAAGTAAAACACTGCCTTTTACCCAAACTTCTACATAGAGGTGTCACAAAATTTCCTTCTCATTTCCTACTCACTCGATCTGCTGAGGCTTGGCCTTTCCAACCCCCAGAACATAATTTGAGGGACTTCCATTTCACTAAGTGTCCTTCGGTGTTCCTGATGAGTCCACTCTTTCCTGGCTTGGGCAATATTTTCCTTACAACTGAATAGCTAGGAATGTGTTTCTATAATTGTTTCTTTCCACCTGAATCATCAATGTTTCCTCTATGTTTTATGTAACTATCATTTATATTCCTATTTCATACAGATACACACACACAATCACACACACACACGCATACCTCACATGCACACACTCTGATCCCACATGCTCCTCCTGCCTTGTCAGTGATCCCTCTGCCTCTATTACCTTCTTCTTTGAACACATTTATTATCCACATGGATATGACAGAGATTTGTGTGAACTACACATCTGAACTCATCACACTCCTATCAAAATGTTCTAATTCCATCCCTACACCTAGAGATAAGTCCATTTTTCATGTGCCTGTTGATGAACTGAATGTTGCTTTCCTGCTCCTTTCTTTTCATTCTTGCACTGCATATTAATCTCTAGAATTACTGAAATGCTACACTCTTTATACTTCCTTCCACTATGTCTTTTTGGTTTAGTCCAATCTATTCAGAATTACTTATCTTTTTCCTTCCTTTTTTTACATTTATCTTTTCCTTACTCTAACTGGCTAACTTCTATTCAACCTTTGAAATTCAGCCAGTTGAAATGCTTTGTGTATTTCTTCGATGGTAGATGCATTACGTTTCATAAGAACAGTCTTCCAGTGTTTATCTTCCCCACCAGATTTTAAGTTCCTTGTAAAGTAGGACTCTATTTTATTCTCTTCCTTGTGTAACACATGGCACATAGAGGCTTTCAAGTAATCTAAATAAACTAAATTAATGCCTTAATAATCACATTATAAATAAATTGATAACTGGAAGATTTCTTAACATCTCTAAATCATTACTTTTCCAATTTATAAAAAGTTGTTATTAATAACTTCCTTAGAGAATTGTTTAGTATACTACGTATCTTAAGGCCTACTGTAGTATCTGGCTCATCTAAGCAGAAAATAATATTAGTCCTTGTGGCTGACTGTATTTTTAAAAGATAGCCACACCAATAACTACTCCATCCTGCATGTCCTCTTTAAATACGAGGTTGAAACTTCTCCATTAAAAGGTGGAATCCATGAACCTAAGGAATCTTTATTGTATGCTACTAAGTGCTAGAATAATCACGCAGACATGGTAAATAAAATAGTGTTACTTCAAATGTCCTATGTGAGCAATTATCAAATTGGTCTCATATGTAAGGTATTTATAAGCAATACAACTACATCCTCACATAACCATGAATGTGGTTGACCACAACACCAGAAAGGCAAAGCACTAGGTCAAGAAAGACAGGGGAGAATGAAACAACTTAGTTCATAATCATTTTCTCCATACATGTCAGTTTTAGTCTAAAACAGTACAAACAGAATTCCCAGTTATCTCTATGATATCTAGTTGTAGTATATGGCCCCAACGTTCAAGATAAGTAGCCTGGTTTCAAACTCAGATTGATGATTTCATGCTTAGATGGGGTCAGCTTCCAGTAGGAAAAAATAAAGGAAAATGTGTGGCAGTGAAGATTACTTAAATGTGGAATATGTGGGAGTAGGCATGAAATTTCCTTTGCAAAGTCATTTAAGGAGACAAAAAGAGAAAGAAAATGAAACTGTTGACTGTTTTGAAGAAAAGGTACTAAGCACTAATTTCTTGTCACAATAAACATTTAACAAGTTTCATATATAGGTGGACACATACAGATAAAGGAACCCTGCTACTAAATTTAAAATAAGTCATTTGGTTTTCAATGTTGTGTAATCAAGAATAATGTGCAGAAAAAAACTACATTCTTTTATCCCTAGTCTTCTCATTTTGATTAAATATTGCTTATGATTCCTTTGAATTCTCTTAATATCTAATTAGGAGAGACTTGTCATTTCAGTCAAACACAGAAGTTGTGAAGAAAAAGAAGAAAGTTCCATTTCCTTAGCATTATGAAATTGATATGGCGTTATTATCTCCAAATCTCAGGTAACATTCTGAGTCAATCCATGCCCTCATTTCATTCAATATTTCTGAGCACTTACCATATCCTAAAAACAAATATTAAGATCCCATAGAAATATCATGTTGTAATGGGAAACCAGACAGGTAACCAGCTAAGAAAAATGTAACAGGTAGTATAATAATGATATATCCTTAATCCTTTACAGTAAATATGCAATCCTCCACATGCCCCTCAGCATCTGAAACTATACAAATAGTCTTTCTTTTCTTTTCATATCAGGGCTCTTGCACAAAGGCTATCATATATATATATACATATATATATATATATATATATATATATATATATAGTGTCCTTTTGAACATTTGTAAGGACAGTATGTGTCCTTGTACCTTGTCTTGTACCTTTAAATTCACTATTCTCTTCTTTGAGCTATAAAGCTGTGATTGGAGCTCTGCAAACTACATTTGCCAGATACCTTTGCCATCTGACTTCCTGTTAGCTTTTGCTGATGGAATTTTAAAAAGGACTTAAAGGCATGAAGGAAGAAGAATCTTCACTTTCTTGTCAACATGACACCAGCAAGAGGAATGACCCCCACTAGCAGAAACTAGACTTCACTCAGCAGTGGCACTTGACTGTAGACTCCTGCCATTTTTAGAATTTCTGTAACAAGACTCTTCAATAATCCTTGGACTACGCCCAGGACTACCACCTAGTTACCAGCAGCAGCTGTACAGCTGTTATGTATACAGTCCCATCCATGGAAATCCAAGGTGCATTTCACAATGGAATATGATGGATTTCTTATTTTAAATTCTTTTTGTTGAAAAGCCTAATGTATTTTTTTATTTTCCTTACTGAACTTTTACTGAACCTGCCACAAATGTAGAGAAACAAACATCTGATCACAAGAAATTCACAAGTCTTTGAATGTATCCAAGAATTTATTCTACCATTCTTTCCTCCCTGACTTTTTAAAATGTTCCCACAGAAATTTAGTATTTCAGTAGGTAATGAGTATTTTGTGTATGTGAATGCAATAATAAATTATATAGAGCTTTCAAAATAGTTACTTACACCAAATATTCTGTTATGCATCCACTCTAATTTTGAAGTTTTGAGGTCTCTCCACATTTTTTTCTACTTATAGGAAACAAGTCAGGAAAAAAATATATATATGATATATATAGAAATTGTTGTGAAATGACTGCTCTTTGCTTTTTTTAATTTTCAGTAAACCACAGGAATAACTGATTTATATGCATTAAATATAATTTTAAATTGAATTTCTACCATAGAAAAAGTATAAGACATTTGATACATGCCAAGGAAGCATAATTGGTGTACACAGAGGCATTATATGAAAATTGATATGTTTTATATATTACATGTAAAATTTGTTGCCTTGGAATCTCTAGATAAAGGGAAAATATTAGGGATGGGATATCTCATATTTTACCACCTTACTAACTAAAACCTTTTTATTTGGAGGAATTTGAGTCTTGTAATAAATTATAAACTGTCGATAAATACCATTTTATATTCCTTAGGCACTCAGTTCAATTATGTGCTATCAAGTAGTTTATACGTAGAGATTCTGCCAGGCCAGCTTTGATGACTAGATAAGACCCATTTGGAATTAACAGCATCCATTTTTCATTCAAATGACTCGTGCTGTAATCTCCAAAGGAAATTTTCTTAAGAAAATTAAAACACCTTTTATTTACCCATTTGCAACATAAAATTGCATATCAAATTTATTCTCTGAGATGGTGAGAATGCGTTTTCACTCATTTTCATTAGTATCACCTCTTACAAAATACAGTTAGATAATTCTCTAATTTTAGTGCATAAAAATCATGTTGAGTTATTTGTTAATTATATAAATTCTTAGGTCATAACCCAGACTACCAAATAAAAATCTATGAGAAACAGGTAGAAGTATCAACATTTTTAACAGGAATCTTAGTTACATGTAATACTAGCGGTCTATAAAGCATATTTATATAAACATTAGGGTAGTTTTGAATTCTTTAAATCTCCATTACTACATGAATAAAAAAAAAACTGACTAAAACTAGCTGGAATACTGGTATAGAAACACATTTCCAAAAAATGAGATATAATTCAGTATTTAAGAACATTACAAAAAATAAAAAAAAAATTACAACTGACCTGCAAATAAGAAAGATGTTTATTCCCAATGAAATTTTTTTTAATTTTATTTTATTATATTATGTTAATCACCATACAGTACATCCCCTGATTCTGATGTAAAGTNATTACAACTGACCTGCAAATAAGAAAGATGTTTATTCCCAATGAAATTTTTTTTTAATTTTATTTTATTATATTATGTTAATCACCATACAGTACATCCCCTGATTCTGATGTAAAGTTTGATGCTTCATTAGTTGCGTATGAAATTTTGATAATTAAAAAACTAAACCTTAATTGCTTGAAAAATNAATTTTGAAAATTAAAAAACTAAACCTTAATTGCTTGAAAAATTGACTTCAGTGGAATCCAGTATTCTTTGGTAATACTAAAAAAAAGTGAAATATTATCAAGTGAACCCTGGTTACTACTATTTTTTTTTAAAGATTCTATTTATTATTTTAGAGTAAGAGAGAGAGCGAGAGACAGAGAACGGTGAGGGTGGGGGGCGGTGCGGGGAGAAAGAAAAGCAGGCTCCTCGCTGAGCACTGAGCCAAAGCGGGGCTTGATTGCAGGACCCCAGGATCATGACCTGAGCTGAAGGCAGATACCTAACCAACTGAGCCACCCAGGTACCCCTTGGTTACTACTATTTAACAGCATTTTCAATGAATTCTCAAATTATTAGTGAGGAAAATGTAAACGTGCTTCAACACAGTAGTAATTTTATACCCCAGTAAATCTAAGAAAATGAACAATCTTTCATAAAATGTATTCTGGCTAATATTTGCAAAGAGCCCTGTAACACTATTTCCTAATTATTATCTGAAAAAAATGTCAAAAGTTATTTTTTTTTTACTTCTAAGGCAAATAAATGCCATTAAAAAAATTATTTCNTGTCAAAAGTTATTTTTTTCTACTTCTAAGGCAAATAAATGCCATTAAAAAAAATTATTTCTGGGGGCGCCTGGGTGGCACAGCGGTTAAGCGTCTGCCTTCGGCTCAGGGCGTGATCCCGGCGNTTTCATAAAATGTATTCTGGCTAATATTTGCAAAGAGCCCTGTAACACTATTTCCTAATTATTATCTGAAAAAAATGTCAAAAGTTATTTTTTTTTTACTTCTAAGGCAAATAAATGCCATTAAAAATTATTTCTGGGTAGTCTCCAGACACTTGCAGACAAGGATTCTTATATATATGCAAAAAAATAGGATCTGGGAGTCTCTTCTGATCCATATACATGAAAGAATGGAAGACAAATGATGGAGAACTAAACTGAATGCCCAAGAGAAAATCTACATTTCAAAATCTGAATATATTCCTATTCCAAATGAATGTGTTGCCAACAACCTTTAAGGATAATTCACATCAGCTGCAAAAGGAAATGTGATTACAGCTTGTATAATGGTGGCTTTAATCACATATCCATTGGTCTGGAAAAAAGTGCATTTTTCTAAGGTAGGTGCTATTTTCAGACATTTCATATGAATTTTTGAGAATTATATGCATATGAGTAACTTTTCCTCTTACACCTTCTAAAAGAAAAAAAAGTTGGTAGATTGCCAAGGAAACTCAACACTATCGCGACGTTAGCAGTTTTTTCTCTTTGCCTTTTCCCAAAATAGAATCATTCTTTTTAAAATTTTGTATTACTTTCAAGTTTTCCTTTGGTTATTTTGGGAAAATGAGCAAATTCACTTAACATCAGAGAATCTGTATTTAGGTTGATCAGCTTTTATTTTTCTAATTTAAGAGTGTTCACTTTTTGACACACTGTAGTTAACTAGCGTCCTTTCTTTATGTCATTACTTCTGCTTTCTTTCTTCATTTCCTTTTCCTCTTTTGTTCCTCCTTCTTACCATCCTTCCTTTCCTTCTTATATTTTCCTCATCTTCATTCACAAAGAATTTTGCAGATTTTACATGAATCCTTCCAATAAATATAAAAACCGGGCATTAGGTCCATAAATGTTGGAACAGAAAATTAAATTTTATTTTAGAAAAATAAATTTATGTCATTATATCCACAACTGCTATTATATTTAGAAAAAAGTGTTTCTAACACTCTTAATGGTTACTATGCAGTGTGTGTGTGTATACACTCTCTATATATACATATGCATATATAAAATGTATTTATATATTTTATTTTTATGTATTTTATTTATATAATTTGTATACATATAATTTATATAATTTGTGTATTATACATATATATGTATAATTTATATGATTGTCTAGGAGCAAATATACTTTTTCTTAACTAAAGCTTTCTATTGAACAGATCTCTACTGAGTACCTACTATGGCCATGCCCTATGTTAGCTGATTACTTCAAATGGGAAACAAGATAAATATACATATATATGTATGTTCTTATGAGATGAAAGGGAGGTGCTAGTTAGTGTCATGGTGATAATCATTTCCCAATAGAAAATGTATCCAATCAATACAGTTTGCACCTTAAACTTAGTATTTTATGTCATTTATATCTCAATGAAGCTGGAGAAAATGTTTTTGTGTAGACATTTGTTTTCACTTCTCATGGGTAAGTACCAAATTTGGTATTTGTGAGTAGTATGGTAAGTGCATGTTATATTTCATTAGATACCGCCATACTGTTTTCCAAAGTAGCTGCTCAATTTTTCATTCCCATAAGTGGAATCATGCAGTATGTGGTCTTTTGTGTTTGACTGCAAGCAATGTATCTAGATTTGGAGTTGTTCCCCATCCTAAAGAAACCATAGTCTGCCTTTTTTATATGTTAGCTATTCTTGTATGTATGCAGTGGTATTAAATGGTGGTTTCAATTTGCATTTGTCTGATAACCAATGAATATTTTTTTGAGAGGTATCTGATCAAAATTTTTCCTATGTAATTTTTTTTTCCAGCAGGGGAGGGGTTTTATTATTGAGTTTCTAAAGGAATCAAGGGCTGTTTGGAGATATGGCATATTCCATGGCTTGGAAAAGGAAAATGTAAGATGGGCCTGACTCAAAGAAAGGAACGCCTTAAAAATTGAAAAATGGAGTATGTTACAGGGACACAAAAATCGAACTGGAAGAACTCCCACTGGTTAAAGCTGGAAAATCTGAATAGAAAAATAAATAATATATGAGCCAATTATAACCCAACACATTAAATAAATACACACAAGTTCATAATTATATAAACAAATGAATAAATACATAAACTGAGGGGAAGTGACAGCAGTACTTTATAGAAAAATTCCAAATACTGCACATAGCTACTTCTTCTCAATAATTGGGAAATTAAAGGTCTATCTCCAGATGACATTTTTATTAGTTCATTCAACAACCATACATTGTATAAATAACTCATATCATGTGTCAAAAAAACAAAGATTAAAAAGATGTGGCTTCTGACCTCATCAGAGAGATGCTTGCTTTTTCTTACAGTTTTTATTTCATTTGTGTTATCTTCATCCCTTTTATTATACATAAAGTAATTGAGGGCTGGAAATAAATTTCAGTCATTTTTAATTTGTAGCATTTAGTGCAAAGCTGCACATGCTTGCTCAGCTAGTATTTGAAATTTTTCACATAAAAATGAGGAATGAACAAAAACCAGAACAATTAATTTCATTCATCTGGTCTTATTTTCCACAATATGATTTAAGAAGAAACATGAAGGCTGACTCTGGCGGATACCCAACATATTTGTGTGGCATAGAATTTCTCCTAAGCTATGCAAAACTCTTCCTATTTAACATTTCTATTAAGATTTAATTAGAATATGGTAATTTATTAAATATTAACATTCTGTAGTTATCATAACATTGTAAATATGGATTTATTGCCCTTTAAAAGCCCTTCATAAATATGCATTCTCATTTGCATTTGATCAATTCATCTTTCCTTTATTATTTTTCAAAAAATGATAGTAATGGATTCAAGACGAGGTATATAATATTCTATCATCTTTAGTTAACATATCATGGATTTGACTGAATTCTAAAGCTAAATTGTAATCTATAATTAGTTTTCACAACTATAGTGTATTTGAGAGAATATTGCACTATATCAATCTTTGATTTCTTTGAGTGTGTGATATTTCAAAACATTTTAAGAATTGATTTTCTAAAATATTTTTCTCTGTGCTTAAAATTAATATTAATATATTAATGTAATATTAATATAATTATCTCTGAAATTCCTTTTTAAGAAATGAGATTCCATAGCTATTTTATTAGTAGACTTTTCTACTTAAATGTACTATGTTTTGCCTGTTCAAACAAATAATATCATCGTATCTATACTTGTATTTCTCACTGTAATGAACTTACTTATTCAATATAATAATACCTGTTTCTCCCACTTTTATGATGATTGTAACAACAACTTAGTCTAAACTCTAAACCAAGGAAAGACCTTACACATCTATTTCTCTTCAGCTATTGAAGTATTTCTGGCGAGTAAATACATGACAGATCATTTTATTTGTGTGTTTATAGTGGGTGTATGTGTGTGTATATGTATTTTTTTATATGTTCAGAGAATGTTTCTCATTGTGCCTCAGATATTTTAGACTCTTTTGAGTATTGCATAGTAGCTGCAGGCGGAAAGCAAAAACATTTTTATTTACCCTCTGCTATCCATTTTTAAAATCATTCCATTCACTAAAATTAAAAAAAAAAAACATCTCTTTTCTTAAGAAAATTAAATGTCACAACCTTTACAATGACATTTATTCCAAGATTGATTGAAAAGCCTTACATACATTTGATTTTGTTGCCTTCTATTGAAGAATAACCTGGTAATAATTTTCCATTCACATTCTATCAAAAAAAAAAACACAACTTGAGCTGTAATATTGTTTCTAGCATTTATGTTCTTGTACCCTTATGCCTATAATATTTGGCTGTATCTACTTCCTTTAGCATTTTCATCTAATATAGTCAGCAGCAACTTTGATAGAAAGGGAAAGGATTTCATATATTCTGCCAATTTCATTTTTATATTGACTTGAGTGTTTGACTTGAGTGTCTTCACTTGTTGTCTAATTTATTTTCCTTGCCAATGACCGAAAAGCTTTTTCTGGTAAGTATATGTTATTTGTGGGCTGTTAGAATAAAAAAATTAATAAATTATTTCCCAAATTACCCACCATTATAAATACAAACTTTAATTTTTTAAAAATTTTGGCATTTTTCACTCATTCACTTCTTTATTTTTTATTGTCAAATTATGAGCTTATCCTTACATTGGTAGCATGTAATTTCATCATTTTCCTTATTTCTGCCACAATTTTGAAGCTTCTCTTCTACTATGAACACTGCAAAAGAATAGTGGCCATGTAAAAAATAGCACATTTAGAAAATACATTTTTGTTTGGGCATATTATGAGTTAAACTTTTATGAACATCTATGCATATACTTTCGTGTGAATGTAACTTTTTATTTCTCTGAGATAAAAGTCCGTTAGTGCAATTGTTGAGTTGTAGGTTAGTAGGTTTTTCAGTTTCTTAGAGAACTGAAAACATTTTTTCAGAGTAGTTATACTACTTGATATTCCCATCAGCAATTTATGAGTGATCCCACTTCTTTACATCTTTGCCAGAAGTTGATGTTCTCACTAGTGTTTTTTATTTTACCTTTTGTGATATGTGTGCAGTAATTTCGTTGTGATTTTGGTCTAAATTTTCTTAATGGCTAATGATGTTTAGTATTTTTTTATGTGTTATCTTCCCCTACCTGTATATCTATTTCTGTGAAATGTCTGTTCACATCTTTTCTCTATTTCTTATTGTATTATTTGGTGTTTTTTTGTTGAGTTTGAAAATTCTTTCTGCATTCTAGATGAAGTCTTTTGTTGGATAGGTGGTTTGCAACTGCATTGTCCCAGCCTCTCTCATGTCTTCTTATCCTTTTCAGAGGGTTTTTGGAGAGTAAAAATTCTAAATTTCGATTAAGTCTAATTTATGAATGTTTCCTTATATAAATTATGCTTTGGGTATAGAGTCAAACTTTTTTACTAGTATAATCTTGAAGATTTTCTCCGATTTTTTCCTAAAATTTTCAAAGTTTTACATTTTACATTTATCCATTTGAGTTCACTTATGTATAAGGCATAACACTTAAGGTTCACTTTTTGTCTATGAATGGTCAATTGCTCCAGCACCATTTGTTAAAAATGCTCTTTCTTCCATTGAATCAATTTTCCACCTTTGTCAAAACTGAAAAATTGGCTGGGCATATTTCCGTGGGTCAATTTGCGTAATCTCTATACTATTCCATTGATCTATGTGTTAATCCCTTCATAAATACCACAACCTTTACTACTAAGGTATATAGTAATTCTTGGAGCAGATTAGACTGACTACTCTCACTTCATTCTTCTTTTTCAAATTTGTTGAGCTACTCTTTTGAGCTACTTCTTTGCCTTTCCATATATTTTATTTATTTATTTATTTATAGAGAAAAAGTGCGTGTGGGGGAAGGGGCAGAGGGAGAGGGAGACAGAGAATCATAAGTAGGTTCCACACCTGTGCAGTGCCCTACACAGGGTTCGATCTTAGGACCCTGATATCATGACCTGAGCAGAAATCAAAAGTCAGATGCTTAACCTACTGAATACACCCAGGTGCCCCTCCACATACATTTTAGAATGTATTGGTTGAGCTAGTTCTTTGACTTTCTATATACATTTTAGTATCAACTATATCTACAAAAAAAAAAAACTCTCTCTCTTATATTAAACTTGAATATTTAGTTGAGGACAACTGACATTTTCATTATGTTTTTCCAATCTATAAACACAATATGACCTCCCTTTCTGACCTTTTTTTCTTCACCACTTTAGGGATCTTTAGTAAATGTTCATGCAATTCCTATTATATCATACTGGCCATTTTCATTTGTTTCCTCATGCAATCCTCAAAAAATACTTCTAAATTATTTATTACTTCCTCTAATTTGCCAACGAGAAAATTAAGACCAAAAGATGTCAAGTAACTTGTCCACACTACACAGCTTCTAAGTAGCAGAACAGAAATTTCAAACTGTTTTATTCCAAATTCCATGCTTTTTCTTCTATATATCAAAGCTTCCCTTGGATGAAACTGGAACTTCTAATAATACATTCAGGACATACTGCATTTATTCTCAGTTCCTTATTGCTTCTATAATTCTTTTTCCCTCATATAAAATTATCCCATATCTCCACCAAAAACAAACATCTGCACTTTACAATTGTTTAGAGAGTTTTACCCATCACAGTAATCTTTCCATTTACCTGGGCCCATCCAAACCTCTACTCTTCTGTAACCCAATTTTGTCTCTAATAACTACTATAATAATTTAGAAGTTATCGAGCACCAAATGATCTCACTTGTATATTTTTGCTTGAACAAAATACCAAGAATATTGAAGATAAGGACAGGTTTTAATTTTCCTTTTGTAACCAACCTGCTCCACCTGGCACCAGCAACTGATTGTTAAAATGAAATGTCTCAGCACAAAGAGTGATTTTAGCAATAATCCCCACATTATTGCTATTTGTGCCCATCATACTGTCATCTTCTTATAATTTCCTCTACAGGTGTATTCATGAATTTACTTCATGCTCCTACCTTTTGTGCAAAAAAAAAAACAAAAAACAAAAAACAAAAAAACCCAAAAAACCACATAAAGCCCACAATAAAAGGCTAACTAAAATCTAAGAAACTTGTAAGAGGTTTTTAATTAATTAAAGAGCACCAGAATAAAATATTTCTTATGTAACAAAATAATGAATTCATTAGACACTTGAGAATATATGCATCACCATCAATTTTGTCATCATTTTCAATAACACTTGTATATGTGGTGACATAGAACATTACTGGTTATTGTCTATGTGAATTATGTGGATTTCGTACACTCTTACATGCTAAATGCATAAGAGAGTTTTCCCTGATTTCCCTATGAAGTAGATCACTCTTGTAGCCAAGTACACATTTTTATGTTTAAAATACCATAATTTATAGGATTAATAGCATGCCATACCCAGTTTTGGAAGCATATTATATATGTGTTTATATATACATTACATAAAATGTTTTGATATTTTTATAAGAATATTAATGTTTCTTCAAATTTGCAATTTAGTTGAGGAGGAGTAAAAGTGTTTCTTAGTATATTCCCCACAATATCTAAATCATGTTCCTTATTATTCACTTAATGTGCTGAATATTTGACGACTCACACACATTTTTCATTTTGAACACATTAAGGAAAAGACCAATGCCCATATTGAAATACAATTGTCATACTAAATTTAATGGTGACTTAGTGCCATGGGAATATTAATCTGTTGATGTGTATGCCCTTGTTGGAGAGAGCTGCAAAGAGAAGCAGGCCACTAATTAACTATTTTCAAATTGATGTATCACCTCCGTGTGGCTTTCTATGAAAGTTTGCAATAAAGGTGAAAGTTAATGACAATCTGACCAGGCATGAATACTAGCATAGATCAAGAATGCCATTTAGCATTCATAAACCACAATAGCATCAAAGGATTCTTTGAAAAACAAAGACTTTAGGTTTAGGGGCCTCAGAAAATCAATTTAACCATGTGTTTTACTGACCCCCAAGGAATAAGATCAAAAAACAGTAGAGATACAGGAAATTATCATTTATTTTATAACTGTTACCTGTTAGGCTCTCCAGGGAAGAGCAAATGCCAAATGAACATCACAGCAGTTCTTTAATCTAGAAGTGAGTATAAGAATAGTAATTAGGAAAGCTGAGAAAACTAGTAAAATCAAGATTAACTTTATCCTAAATGGGAATTTAGACTTCACCTTTTTTGGAAAGTTATATATGACATAGGCTCATAGGTCCTTTTGAAATGAAGAAAAGTCATACAGAAATATAGGGACTAACTTGTAATGGGACATATACACAATAGTACCAACTTACAGAATTATGAACAAGAAACAAACTTGTTTAAAAATAATAATGTCCACTTTTTGTTATTCTTCAGTGTATTAATGGATAAAAAAAGAATATAGAAGTACCTAAAAATATAGAAGAATGAAAAGCAAAATGGGGGCTAAAAGTGGAAGAGAAACTCAAAGGAAGGGAAACAGATGCCTACATATAAAGGAAAGGGAAAGAAATGAGAATAGAAAGGACTACTAAAGATAAATCAAGGACTGGGTATTATGAACCATCAGTAAACATTTATGTTAATTCCCCTCTATTTCCTTGAGTTATGGGTCACAGTGTATTAAAACTTCTTATCATAAACATCTAATTAATCCATCAACCACTTCCACAGCTCTGCAATTGCTCTTTATCTTTAAACACATGTGGTCCCACATTGAATAATAATGCTATCACAAGTCACCCCACTCTCTCTAGTTTTCAGTTTACTGTATTTTTGAGGCTTTTACATCTATATTAAATAGTAGTTATCTGTCTAGAAAATTTTTATTCACAGCAAAATTTCATAAAAATAAAGGACTATATAATTTTTGCAGACTTTTTAAAAAATAAATTCCAAGAGTAAAAAAAAAATATTGATGGAAAGATTTATGACAACTAGTAAAAAGTATACGGAAAAAACCAAAACAAAACGGCCGAGTCTCAGTTAAATAAAATAGTTATATTTAATTCCCCTAGGCTTTTTAACTAAGACCATAATAAAAGTATCTGTTACTGAGTACATATTTATGTATCTGACGTGGTTCTAAGTGCTTTACGTATATTAGGCACATTCAACCCACTACAAGCTTATGAGCTAGATATTATTTTTGTCCTCATTTTGTACAGCAGTATACTAATATATAAAGTACGTTTAATATTTTAGCCAAAGATACACAGCTAATAAGAAGCAGCCCTAGGTTGAACAATTTCCAGATCCCTTGCCCTTAATTTTAGAAAATCATTATCTTAAAACTTATCATCATAAACAATAAGCATTCTGTTCCTTTTTTGGTCTGACATAAGTTTTGGTCATTCTACATTAAATTATTTTCTTCCAGTCCATGAGTCAACCAATTTATTTATGAAAATGCCTAAGTAGTGGAAACAAATCTTCACTGAAGATATTAGGACAAAGTTGACAATAAAGTAAATAAAATACATGCATTATATATACATTATCAATATTTCATACTAATATTTTACCATAAAATTCAGAGAGATGGGTTAATTTCAATATACGAGAAAAAAGCACTCATCTACCTGAGGCCTTTAATGCATAATTAGATTTTCAATTATTGTGCATTGATAAAAGCAACTAGAATTTTTATTAGAAAACATATTGAACATAAAGTCAGAAAGGCTAAGCTTTATTCCCAAGTCTGCCAGCATGACCTTAGACATGTCACAAAAACTCTTGTCACTCTGCTCATCTTTAATTTGGGGATAACCCATCACCATGGTATCCATCTACACTACCTCTCTATGTTCTTATGAGTATCAACATAAAGAGTATCTCTGAAAAACAATGGTTGCGTGCCTGGGTAGCTAAGTCCCTTAAGCGGTGACTCTCCGTTTCAGTTCAGCTCAGCTCATGATCTCCGGATCATAATATTGAGCCCAGTGGAGCCCCTAGTGGAGCCTGTGTTAGCTGCTTTCTCTCTCTCTCTCAAATAAATAAATCTTTTTTTTTTAAGATTTTATTTATTTATTCAACAGAGATGGAGACAGCCAGCGATAGAGGGAACACAAGCAGGGGGAGTGGGAGAGGAAGAAGCAGGCTCATAGCGCAAGAGCCTGATGTGGGGCTCGATCCCATAACGCTGGGATCACGCCCTGCGCTGAAGGCAGACGCTTAACCGCTGTGCCACCCAGGTGCCCCACAAATAAATAAATCTTTTTAAAAGAAAAGAAAAGAAAACAATGGTAATCTCTTTAGTTAAAAAAGAAAAAATTCAAACCCTAAACTAAATCTCAGGATACACACCGATAGCAAGGGTTGATTTCAGAAACAGAGTAACTTGTTTTTATTTGTATCCAAATGGTATAATTCAACGGTCTGTCTCATTTGGGTCTAATTCATAAATACCCTTAGTAACATCAATCATTCAAGAAGGACCAACTTTATGAAGTAAGATTGTTATCAATCCCTTTTGGCTTCTCCTCAGCGAAGAAGAAAGATATCTGGTCACAGAAGAGACTTAAATGACTTTTACAAGTGGAGGGATGTTACAGATACACAAATTTTTACAGTCACCTTTATGATAACAGAAAGATGGTTTCTACTTGTCATCACTATGTAGAGCGTAAGTAGCATAAGTGGCTAATTGAATGCCTGCTCATATTTGGCTTTCTATTCTATACCTCAGCACCAAGCCTTGGGGTAAGTGCTCACTGCTTATGTATTGCCATTAATAACGGTTTGTTTCCATCAGTCAGAAATTTTATACAATTTCACTTTCATAAACAGTATTCCTATGTCTCAATAGTAGGTAAATTTTACCCTCCCACATTAATGATTTTAAAAATTATTTTAAAGCCCACACTTGACCTCTGGAGTTTAAACTTAAGAATTTCTTCTTACAGATTTCATTATTGGGCTTTATGTTGACAGAAGATTAAAGGAGTTTTTATGCTTGGTGAATTTTATTTCAAGTGCATTTAATTACAGGAAAATGACTTTTAGTTCATTCCAATGCTAAGTATGCTTGGGAAACCAGGAAACTGATAGAGGAGGTGAAGGTAAATGCAAACTCTGTCAAACAGTAGCATCCTGGGAAATCAAGGTGAGACAAAATTAGACACTACACATGTGTGAGCATCATGGGTTTGTAATAACCCTTGATTCAAGAGGCTGCTTCCAAAGTAAATTTGTGAGAACAGAATTTCCATAAGGACTCCTAAAATTGAAGAGGAAGGATAGAAACTATAAGCATATTTACCCCTCCCCTTCCTTTAACAATATGGAGAATCCCCTTCTCCTAAAAGCTCTTTGAGTTAGAATTTTCTTATATTTTGGCAACTTATCAGGTTTTTCAGTGTTTGTTGGTTGGAATGATAGGCAAAGGAAGAAGCCCAAAGTAAGTAGAATAATGTACAAGAAGGAGTGCTGAATTACAGATTTGGAGAAAGTAACATGTAGACATACAAGACAGAGAAAAATTGTTGCTAGAGAGATCAGGGAAGATTACATGAAGAGGCTATTTGAGCAGAGCATGGAATGCTCGGGGGAGCTTTATAGGTTGAGATGAGTGTGAATCAGCTTTGTATGAGGCGAGTACAAGTCTAGCACATAAAAGCCATAAATCAAATCTGACTAACAATTTAAATTTCTTATTTCATATTCCATCTACATTATTTATTACATTTCAGTTACTTCGATCAGGAGATGAAATCTATATTCCTGTATCTTATTTTTGAGTTTGGCCATCCAAGTCGCTTTGGCCAGTTGTTAGCAGATGTCACATAAAAAGTACTTGAGAAAGTGTGTGCCTGTTTCTGGAACAAGCAGGATAGATATTGTTTGCCAATATCTGTTTCAATTAATTATACTTTTGTGTTATATATTCCTGTCCATTCTTGTGTGTGGTTGGTTTGAGTTTTCAGTAAGCTTGAGGACTACACATAACAATCAGTGTATAATTATTCATTCAAAGTTTGTAAGCACCTACTCAAGTTAAGGCACCATTCTAGGTGCTGTGGACACAGAGATGAACAAAGCAAAAATCCCTATCTCCACTGATTTTACAATACTGAGAAACTTCCCTCAGAGTGGTTATTATGTTGTTACGGAGAAAAGAAGAATACATCTTTGAAATAACCAAAGACACAAATGAATGTAAAGGATCCAGGGAGTCTGTGTTCTCTTGCCATCTCTGGTCTTATTTTTTCATCTATAAATTCAATTGTATAGAATAGAGCAGTGCTGCTCAAACTTTAATATGCATACAAATCAGTAGGTCTTGAGTAGTGCACCAGAATCTACATTCCTTTTTTTTTTTTTTAAGATTTTATTTATTTATTTGACAAACAGAAAGACAGCCAGCGAGAGAGGGAACACAAGCAGGGGTAGTGGGAGAGGAAGAAGCAGGCTCCCAGTGGAGCAGGGAGCCTGATGCGGAGCTCGATCCCAGGACTCCGAGATCACGCCCTAAGCTGAAGGCAGACGCTTAACGACTGAGCCACCCAGGCGCCCCCAGAATCTACATTCCTAACAAGATCCCAGGTGATGGTTATCCCTAAGATGGGATTACTTATTGAACATTTTCAAGTTTTTGTTTTAAAGGTAACAAAAAATATCTAATTGCAATTCATGCAACAGATCCATATTCTCCACACTTCCAACACAGACTTAAGAGATTTTCACTTATTTTTAAGGTTCTAAGAGTTATCAGAATGTATGTCTCATTGTTCATGATGATTTATATATATATATATATTACCTGGACGCCTACCTAATAATCAAACATTGTCAGGTGTTATCAATGCACGTTTCTTATGATTCTTATGATGCCACAATTTATATATAGAACCCAGACTTTTCCAACAGCCTTCATGTTTCAGCTTTTGCCCCTATCAATCTATTCTCATAGGAAAGAGGCCTGAAATACTCTCATGTAATTTCTTTGCTCAAAATTCTCCAAGGTCCTCCCATCTCACTTCCTATTACCTACATAATATTGCATCATCTGGTCTCCTTTATCTCTTTCCCTTCATGTCTTCCTACTCTCCCCTTGCTCACCTTATAGTAGTATCTCTCTCTTATAACTCAAGCAATGGCAGGCACAAGCTGCCTTAGTTCTCCCACCTACCCTTTCCTCTCCCCCAAATAGTTCTCATCCTTATGTCCCTTTGGATCTTGCTTCAAAGGTCATCTTTTCTCTAAGGGCTCCTTTGACCAACCCATATACAGTTATGACTACCCTTCCAAACACTCCTTATTCAACATCACTGCTTTATTTTTCTCCAAGGCAGTCATCACTTTATAATATACTATATGTTGAATTTAGTGTTTAATATCTACTATCTTAATAGAAAGTAAACCCTACAAAAGTTGAGATTTTAGTCTGTTTTTATTCACTGTTTCTTCCCATAGCTCCAAGAATATTGCCTAACATTTTGTGTGTATGTGTGTATATGTGAATATATAAATGAGTACTCTTTAAAACAAACAACAATAGTAAAAGTCATTTGACTTGAGGCCAAGATATTTCATAGGTCTCCATATTATTTTATATATATTTGAATTTTTGGTATTATCTCATTTTTCTTTTTTTTTTCCACCTTTGTACATCAATCAGCTCATAGGTATCTCAGAGATAATTCAAATAATCAGTATCTGTGACCTGCTACTAAAGGAGCATTACTACTCTTCTTTTCTTAATTGGTTATCAAATAGTTTTGGAGAAAGCCAAATTGTTTAATGTTTAAGTGTTTCCTCAGGTCATTTCTTCTTTTCTCTTGTTTTAAAATTTTTCACCTTCTGTGAAACTGGCAATTAATCATCTCAGGTTTGCTGGCAGGAGACTGACTGTTTGGCTCCTTTATAGAATACGCCTTATGTTTCTTTCTTATTCTTCCCTGCTGCTTTGGGATTTCTCCCTCTCTCCTTTTTTTCTTTACTGTGTATGTGTATATGTTCCTTTAAAGGGAGAAGAAATTGTTTTAGGCCATTGCTACAAGCCAAAATGGAAGGAATCAGCTTCTGGTGCCTTCTCCTAGTCAGAGACTAAACTATCTATTAGTTTGTAAAATGTNTTTTTTTTTTTTTTTTTTTTTTTTTGAGAGGGAAGAGCCTCTTTCTGTTTGTTTTCATCAACAAATATGTGTGTGGAGTGGGAAAGGTGATTAAGTAGAGGAGAATTGTTTTCAGCACAAATCTTGTTCCCAGAACAAACATTATTAGGAAACTGTTTCTCCTTAAGTCAGCAAAGAATTTCTAATGTAGTTTCCAAAACTAATTGACTTGATGAGATCTGATTATTTTTTAAGATGTGCCAGATTTCTAGCCTTTACCATCTGCTCAGCCAATTGGTAGCAAATAAAAATATAGTTGTGAAGATGAATACTAATACTGATTAATTAACCTCCAGGCAAGTGCCTTGAGACCTTATGACTTCTTTCTATTCTTAGATCTAAAGCCAGAGCCCTTTTGTACATGGCTGTCATCAGAGAGTTGAAATTCTTCATTCTTTTCTGCTCCAAGTAGGGCCTAAGAGAATTTCAATGGAAGGCTAATTTAAGCTTAATATTCCTACCAAATTTACTGGAAAAATTTAGAAAATAATTTAGTTTCTCATAGTTCTATAATTAAAGTGAAGGAAAATCCTTTTTATTCCACAAAAAATTAGTATCTCTTTATTTTTGTTCTTAATGAAAATTAGCATAATGTAACAGAAGTTTCTTAGAAGATATCCTTGTTTAGTAAATAAGGTTATACTTAATGAGATACTTCTTTCTTTNTCCACAAAAAATTAGTATCTCTTTATTTTTGTTCTTAATGAAAATTAGCATAATGTAACAGAAGTTTCTTAGGAGATATCCTTGTTTAGTAAATAAGGTTATACTTAATGAGATACTTCTTTCTTTTTTAAGATTTTATCTATTTATTTGACAGAGATAGAGACAGCCAGCGAGAGAGGGAACACAAGCAGGGGGAGAGGGAGAGGAAGAAGCAGGCTCACAGCGGAGGAGCCTGATGTGGGGCTCGATCCCAGAACGCCGGGATCACGCCCTGAGCCGAAGGCAGACGCTTAACCGCTGTGCCACCCAGGCGCCCCTAAATGAGATACTTCTAACACACTATAGAAGTAGCTCAACCAAATTCTTAGTAGAATACAAAAGGATGCCTTCACAATGGTATAACAGTTTTACTTTCTGTTGTTCTCCATAAGCTCTGACTGTTCTTCAGGGGGTCTTTCATAGATGGTGTCTCATTCATTCATTTACAAGGTTCAAGATATTCTCCGTGAACTGCTCTTCATGGTACCCCACCATTGTCTTTACTCTAAAATCCTCCATTGTAAATGCCAATGAAAGTATTCTTTCCTCTTGCTTTAAAGCCAACAGGTATGCAAACATTACAGAGCTTGCCACAAGAATTTGGAGAATGCCCCATCCCTAACTTTACTCCCATAATTTATCACCTTGGTCTTAAATTATCATGGACACTATTCAGAATCTCAGAAAGTAGCTCATAAAATAGCTCTTTCTTCTAGAAGTTTTTGGCATTCCAAATCAGCCAAAGAGAGCAAACAGGGAGAGTTGTCATGCCATACTATGCTCCCCCCTGCCTTTCCCTGCACCCCTGGTTGTCTCTGCCATAAAGTAAATACATACATGGATATATGTCAGAAGCAAGTCCTGAGAAGATTAATATGCAATGGATTTATTAGTAAGCATTCCAAACAGAAAATTGTAAGAGTGTAAGAAAATCAAGAAAAGAAACGTGAGGAAGGCAAGCGAAGCTGTGATTTCAGTTAAAAGTGATTCCACAGGGGAGCTCAAGGGTATAAATTGTGCCTCACTGTTTGTCCTAGTTAAAAACAAGGGATGAAGGTTTTCATACTCCTGCAGCAGTCAGTCATTGGCTAAGAGCTGCCTCAAGGTGATGTAAATTCCAAGGAACCTCCAATTATGTGGGTAAAATGGTCTCAGTAGTCACAGTGCAATGTGCCCTAGGTGAATGATGTTGCAAGCAAAAAACACAGAAACTAGGCAAAGGGCATTTACAAGGTTCACTGCATCCTTTTGTAAGTCAAGAAAATCCAAGTTCCTATGTATACAACTCACTTAAATACACGCTTGGGAAAAGGAATGGTTTTTAATCCCACTTGAATTAAAATCACAGCTTTGACTCTGTTCAAAACTCAAGTAAACAAGATGCAAGTAACCTATGCTGTAATTCATGGGCAATTTCTATAGATAATACTACTGGATTTTTGAATTGTTGCTGTTAGCTAATAAAAGCATATTGGTATAAACAGGTACTGAAGTAAATCTAGCAAATACAATGGATGACACATGCACCTATCTAATTTTTCTTATCTAACTTATCTTCTCTATTTGTTTATTATATGTTTCTAATAATATACTAAAAAATAGTATACTTATATCATACACTCAGAGTCATTATTCTGTGGATGCATTTGATGCTTACCGTTTATTTTCAGTGGAAAAAATTGATA
>NC_048221.1:77182380-77184708 GCF_002007445.2 Ailuropoda melanoleuca | reverse complement strand
AAAAAAATATTATAGAGAAGATAAGTTGAATTTTACTACATTGCCCTTAAAATCTCTATAATACCCATTTAAAAATAGAAGCTGTTGGAAAAATATACCCAAAGGATAAAAGAAAATTACCCATAGAAATAGAGATTTAAAAGCAATCCTCAAATAGGATCATAACATATATGACAAAGGGAGAGTGAGAGGGAAGAAGAAATAACTTTGGACAAATATCTTTGGGAAACCAACTATTATGAGATAGAAAAGGAGGAGTCATGCACGTACAAAAATAAATTGGAATCTCTAAGAATGCAAAGATATATATTGTGATGGTGGAAGCCAATAGAGAAAAGTGTTACCCTGGGATGCTGTCAGCTATGTATTTGAGGAAGCCTGATTTTCTTAGCACTTAAGAGCCAAATGCTGAACTGCATTAGTTGCCATAGCTCTTTTCTTTTTTTCCCATCAATAGGATCAAAGTTGCAGGTGATTCTTTGTTCCTCTACAAGGAATATTCTCTTCACTATCCCCTTGATTCATTTCCCTTCCCTTCTGGTAATAAGATGAAGTCGGTGTTTATGAGAAGTTACTGAAATTGCAAGAAAATAATTGTACTGGGGAGAAGGATGCCATACTTTGCTTCTTAATTATCTGAAAATAATAAAAACTCCCATTGGAACATAATATAATGAAAATAATGCAACTAAAATATATTCCTGAACTGCCATTATGTATCAGGAACTACTTTCGATAATGGAATACGGAGGTGAAGAAGGTATCTTAAATATATCTTGGATATAAAGAGATTATGGAGTTCTCCATAATATGGAGAACTGGGTGAGATATATGAGGAAAATAGATTCATTCTCATGTGCCTAGGCATATTCCCAAAGCCACCAAATAAGGAGGTAGATACTGGTACCTAGGAATAGATCAAAACTGTGAAAAATATTTTCACCACATAAGCATGGTTTAGTGCTAAAAGGTGATGGTTGGTAGTCTAAAACAGACAAAAATACGCCCCTGAAGGAAAGAATTGAAGTATCAAAAGTTACTTTGATTATCCCGTCTAGGAGTATCTCTGAAAGTGGCTTGGAGCTGTCAGGTAAAGCAGAATACCACTAAAAAAGGCTTATACCATGGAGCTCTCTAAACACAATAATGAACAAGACCACAAGGCATTATCATCATAAGATATAATTCAAAGCAATGAATTCTAGTCCCACATTTTGGTGGTTCGTGAGAACAGTTATTTCTTTTCAAATACAGTTGTGGGGATAACAGAAGTAGGTTGGGTGGCAATTTTTTCCCCCCCTGAGGCTTAGTTTTTCCTTCTGTAGGTTTTTAGGCTCATAAATTTACTTCTGTGGGTTTTTAGACTCTTAAATGTTGATAGCATGGCATTCTGAGAACTAGAAACCAACACTTTAATTTGATTCTACAAGAAGGAAAAACAGTATTATTTCAGGTAAAAAATATTTTTAGGTGTATATAGCAAAATTACAATAACAGAAAATAAAACAAATATTATAAACTTCTTTATATTTGGTTTAATTCTTTCTTATTGTAGACACAATTTCACAAGGTTCAGAAAGGCTAAATTACAACATCTCCATTCTAGATCCGGTGTTATCTCACAGATTATCTACCCTTGTGGTTCTTACTCAAATGTCTATACTTCATAAAGTGTAAGACTAAAGATACGTCACTTCACTCTCTTTATCTGGTTAAAATGTAACAAAATGTGTATCTCAAAATTTAAAGATCTATAAAAAAAACTTTATGCAAGGCCTGTGGAGAAAGAGGGACACTATGTTTGTTTCTACAGATTAAAAGTTACAAATGAAATATCATCATTTTGCCTAAATATCCAAATTCAGTAAAGTTTATCAGTCAAATATTATCGAAGAGTGCCACTTGTTGGGTCAGATACTTTCAGGCAGCAGCTTGGCGATGCAGGATATATTTCTTTCCCTATCTGGTAGCCAACCTGCCTCCCCTTGTAAAACTAGTCCCATTCTCTGAAATATTTACCAGAGTTCATGCATATGAAAGGAAGACACCTAAAAGAGGATGGATTTTAAGTAATGAGCAAAGATCTGGAAAAATGAGAATCATTCCTGTTACTGTATGATTTTGTGTATATCAGAAAGATTCCTTCTTCCCATTACTGACAAGGGTCTATGATCTGGTCTCAGCTGTCTCCCAAACCTCATCTTCTACTATGTTGCCACTAATTTCTCCACCAACACTGATTTCCTTACTGGTCCTTAAATATAGCAAGGTGGCCCCCACCTCACAGCATTTGCAAATATTCTTCCATGTTCCTGGAAGAATGGCTTA
>NC_048221.1:77173491-77181638 GCF_002007445.2 Ailuropoda melanoleuca | reverse complement strand
TATTAATCCCTTATCAGATATATCATTTGCAAATATCTTCTACCATTCAGTAAGTTGACTTTTCATGATAGTTTTCTTCACTGTGAAAAAGCTATATATTTTGATGCAGTGCCAATTGTTTAGTTTTGCTTTTATTTCCTTTGTCTTGGAAGTCATACCTAGAAAAATGTTGCTATGATCAATGTCAGAGAAATTGCCTGTGTTCTCTTCTAGGATTTTTGTGGTTTCAAGTCTCACATTTAGGTCTTTAACCCATTTTGAGTTTATTTTTGAGCATGGTGTTAGAAAATGGTCCAGTTTAAATCTTTTGCATGTATTATCCAATTTTCCCAGCACCATTTATTGAAGAGACTGCCTTTTTCCCAGTGTATAGTCTTGCCTCCTTTGTCATAGATTAATTGACCTTGTAAGTGTGAGTTCATTTCTGGGCTCTCTCTCCTGTTCTGTTGATCTATGTGTCTATTTTTGTGCCAGTACCATATTGTTTTGATTACTACAGCTTTGTAGTAAATCTTGAGATCTAGAATTGTGATACCTCCTTGAGTTGCAATTTTGGATCACAGGGTGTGCTGGTTTCCAGTTTAATGCCTGTTAGCTCCAAATTCACCCTTTTTGCCTGCTCTGTAAAACTGGATCAGTTCCTTTGAAATATTGTTCCTCTTTTCTTAAGCATAGTTAGTATGGTCCTGGAGAAAGAAAGTCAGTACATTGCAGAAAGAAAGGGTTTGATCTTGTTCCAGAAGCCTTTTAAGTTCTCCCATGCAGGTTCCTACTGAGCATGGCTTGCTTAGGACTGCGCTCCTGCAATATGAGCAACAACTCTAGGCTCAGGCTCCTTGCAGTGTTTGCAGCTTCTCCAGATATACTACCTGGCATCTTGCACCACCCAATGGCCATACAATTCCTTGGGAACCTCCTTCAGACATTTTTATAGCTCAGAGCCTTTGATGAGACACCTCCCCATGAACAACTTTCTCTAGCAACCTAGAGTGCAGATTTCTGGCAAGTTACAGAAAACATATTTCCAGCATGTTCTGCCAGTGTGGCCTCACAGCAACTTCCTTTGTATTCTGAGCTAAGTTCTTGCTGTCTCCAACAAGATCTGAATCGCATTCCTCATTGGGGGCAGGGGGATGAGGGGAATTCTTTGAATGACTAATTTCAGCCCTAGAGCAGTGACTATAACATATCATACCATTATATACCATATATATGATTATATATCATATCATATCTGCTATTATATTAAACATTTCACATATGATATTCAATATTCTTTAGGGCCAGCTTAATTTCTTACTAGCCCACATGTTTTAATTCCAATCCTGTTATAATTAACAATTTACTATATTCAGCTTTCCCTGTTTTGATTCCTGTGTGGTTTCTCTCTCCAGACTGGACTTCGTCTGATATATAAGTGCTGAAGAAGGTACAGCAACAAGATTACCTTAAACCATAGAGTGCCATGTCAGCCTTGAACCATACTTCTGGACTTCATTTCACATAAAGAGAAATAAATAACTTGTTTAAATTACTGTGACTTTTGGTTTTTCAGCATTTAAATATCATCCTATTTGGATAAGTGGCTAAACTAATCTAATTTTTCCACCCAACACCAAATATGCCTTTTTAAGTGTTCCAGATAATAGAACACAGTGTCTCTGCCATTTAATAGTTGCCCTGCAAATATTTGCTGAATATATGAGTCACATGTTCATAATGGCTATACAAACTGATAGTGAACTCAGTAAAATAAATGTACATGAATGTAGCCTAGTATTATGTAGAAAACATCATATAATAAAATGAAATTATCTGCTATCACTATGGAGAAAATGATAGGTGAACTTTAAGTAAAACTGTCTAATTAACAATTACAATATCACATTCCTCAAACACACTTGAAAACATTTAGGGTTAACAAGATAAACATGGATGTTAAGAGAAAACCCTGAGGCATCTTACATTCTACCTTCCTCTTAAAAACCCATCTTTTACTAGCACTAGTTCTACTAATGCTAAAACTATCAGCTTTAAGGATAAATATTAGAGACTGATTTATCCTAAGCATAGATACTTTCATTCCTTAATCATTTTTCTGTGCAATCATTTTGCTGTGAAATCTGTGTAGATAATTAAGAGATGATCACTTCTCCTCAGGACTTTCCAATGTAGGGGAGGAGCTGCATGTTAAAACAACTTTGATATAAGAGGAATAAAAACATATCGTAATACAGAAAGAAGTTTGTGTGTAAATGGGAGAGATAAGCTGAATACAACGAGGTAGGGGAACTTCCTTATAGATTATAGGATTTTAAGTTAAATCTTAAATATAGAAGGGTTTGAAAAGTCAGAACAGGAGAATTAAAGCACTCCCGGTATTACTACAAAATGAAACAAATCCATACAGCTCAGAATATGCAAGAACTTTTCAGAGAATGGTAAAGAGAACAATTTGTTTAGAGGTGCCTGGATGGGAACTGAGAAATAAAGCCATAGGGACAAGTTGTAACAAACAAGGAACACTGTAAGTGCCAACTGGAGAAGAGACAAGAAAATTTTTGAACAAGGGCGAGAAAAGGCTAAAGAAATTATCTCAAGAAAGCTGTTCAGAAAGGAATGTGTAAGAAAGTTTGGAGGTATGAGAGACTGGAAGCACAGAGACCAATTATTAAAATTACTGTGGTCATCATGTAAAGCCAGAGTGATATGGCCTGGATTTAGAAAGTGGAAACCAAAAAGGAAGGAGTGAGGGAAGGCCAATAGAATTTTGCAGAGAATGCCAATAGAATTTTGTAGCTGATTAAGTTCAGGTTGTTAGAAAAGGAGAAGCTAATATTTATTGTGAGGTTTTGGAACTTTAAGAATGGTTTCATATCCACAGAAATTGCACATGTAAGAGTCAGTTATTTATGTGGTTTTGATATTGATTAACTAGAAGTCTCTGATTTTTTTTCTTATGCTCTGGAATAATTTAAATACTGTAGGAATTATCATTATTTTTAAGCCTGGTAGTATTCATGCACAAAATCATTTGAGATTGGTGTACATTTAGGAGAGTAAAAATTTAATTTCCAGCACTTTTTGTGGAATTTATGTTTCTATTTATCAAGAAAAATCATGAATTTCATCAAACCTTTCAAGTTTACTTGTTAAAAAGTGTTTATAATATTCTATTGCATGGTATGCTATCTATAGCTATCATTTTACTTCTTTTTTTCCTTAGATTTATTTTATATTGGGGCGCCTGGGTGGCTCAGTCGTTAAGCAACTGCCTTTGGCCCAGGGCATGATCCCACCATTCTGGATGGAGCCCCGCATCAGGCTCCTGTGCTGGGAGCCTGCTTCTTCCTCTCCCACTCCCCCTGCTTGTGTTCCCTCTCTCGATGGCTATCCCTCTCTGTCAAATAAATAAATAAAATCTTTAAAAAAAGAGATTTATTTTATCTTTATACCTTTCTATGCTACTGATCACTTAAAGAATCAGTTTTGTTTGGTCTTTATTAAAATAATTTAATAAAAAGTTACCTTTTAGTAATTGTTGCTAATTTCTTATTTTATTTCAGTGTCAACAATATGGTTTATAAAATGTTTATTTTTAATTTATTATTTCTTTCCATACATTCTTGTAAAGATTTAATGAAATTAAAATAGGAGATACATCCTCTACTTTATCATTATATATTATCATTTAATTTAGTTATAGTCAATCCATACCTTCAACATTTTTTATCTGTTTGATGGTTAGTGGTTTAAATTAGGTAAAATAAAGTTTCCTAACATTGTTCAGATTTTCGTATAGATAGATGATAGATAGATAGATAGATGATAGATAGATATGGATGATAGATGATAAAAAGAAAGAAAAGAAAGAAAGAAAGAAAGAAAGAGAAAGAAAGAAAGAAAGAAAATTATATTATTATATTTATACTACTGGTCCCTTCTAAATCTTTATGTGTACGAAGTATGAATACCGGATTTATAACCTATAAATAGTATCTTCAGACCTCAATTATATGTAATGAGGAAACCAGCATCCTTACATTTCCCTCGTGTTTCTTCCTTCTCCCTCTCAATTATTCAAATATCTACATTATCAAGATTTTTAACACTCATACTTTTCTATATTCCTAATCTTGACAGTTGTTAGCCTTATTTATAACTGAAAGTATTCAATGACTGTTATGATTTCTTTAGTGATATTTTGGTTTGTAGAATTTTGACATCTGATAATTTTTTTAAAAAATAATTTAAAAGTATATTTTTCCTGAAATTCATGTAGTTTTAATTTTGTTTTTAAAATTTTAACAACTCAGTTGTAGTTATTAGATTTTTTAGATCATTTTCCACTGAAAGACTTTACAATATTTACATACCATTTTTAACCATGAAATGCTGCTATGAGCAATTTAAAGCCTGCTTGAATTTTTACTCTTATATATACTTCTTTGGTGTTGTTGAAATTTTTTCCAAACAAATAAACACTTATAAATAACCCCCAAATAGTCTCAGAATAAACTTTATTTCACTATATCTTTACAAAGAGAACAATGTCACTTGTACTTCCACAACTGTTTTCCTGAAAATAAGTTCTTTCATGAAGATATGATTTTACAGGACATACACTAGCAGTTTGGGTGAAAGTTCACAAAAACACTAAAAATGAAATTATAATAATGATTACAGTTATTACATTCATTTTATAGTTCTTAGAATTTTGTTTTTCTTTAATTCAACTATTGAAAGGACTTCTCATGCTATCTTAGAAGTAGAATTAATATGTACTACATGCCAAATTAATGCTGTCAAAAACATCCAGGTGAATTATATTTTTAGAGGTTGGCACTGCCTTATCACGGTTTTTTGGATAGTGCAGTCATGAAAAATGACTTAAAATGACTTAAATATCTAATATTAAGACAGACTATATTATTCTCTGTAATGTGTTAGTGGTTTTTCCTTTTTTTTCTTAAGATTTTATTTATTTACTTGAGAGAGAGAGAGAGAGAGAGAGAAAGAGCAGAGAGAAAGGGAGAAGCAAACCCCTGATGAGCAGGGAGCCTGAAAACAGGGCTTGATCCCAGGACCCTGTGATCATGACCTGAGTAGAAGGCAGATGCTTAACTGACTGAACCACCCAGTGCTCCATTTCTTTTTCCTTTTTTTAGAGAGGGAGAGAGAGAGAGAGAGAGAGAGTGTGTGGCAGGAGGAGGGGCAGAGGGAGAGAGAGAATCTTAAGTAGTCTTCAAGCCCAGCACAGAGTTCGATGTGGGGCTCAATCTCAGGACCTTGAGATAATGACCTGAGCCAAAATCAAGTCAGATGCTTAACCAACTGAGCCACCTAGGCATCACTGTAACGTGTTAGTTTTGTGCCACTAATTTTCTACTTTCTACATGGATTTTTGTCTTGTTCTTGATCTTTGAGCTATCTCTTACTCATCTGTAAGATCCCAATTTATGACCCAAGACTCTGGGGACCCTCACTGGTGAATCCTAACCAACTCAGCTCCTTCTTCTCAGCATTCATATAGTATTATATCTTATTACCCCTTATTTAGCTTCTCATGTGATTTTACTCTATACTGTTCCTAATTATTTCATGCGTGTTTATCATATTCTTCCAATTTTCTCAAGGGCATGGGCCATGCTTTTTCCCATAACACCTAGGTCCTCAATCCTACAACTGCAAGGACCTGAATTTGCCCCAAAATATGAATAAACTGGGAAGTGAAATTTTCCCCAGGGCATCCAGACAAGAAAACAGCTCAGCCAACATCTTGATTTTAGTTTTGTGATATCCTGACAGAGAATAAGGACTTATAACCTACAGAATTTTGAACTAATGAATGAGTATATTTGAAGTCACCAAGATTGTATTAATTTGTTACAAAGCAACAGAAAACAAATGCATTATATGAAATTCTACCCATTCTGCAATTCATAATAAGCCTATAGTATGAGATGCTTCTTTTCATTCCCTGGGAATGCATATAAATACCTATCCATACCACTTGACTGATGCTTAGCAGATTCTATCATTATTCATAGTTAATAATTTCATGTATTTCTTCAGACTTCTAAATAGGTTAATTGAATAGCAAGCATTCTGTGCACTTTTTATCTACTACTTATCATGAGAAGTAAACTGTATATATTAATTCACTGAATATTCACAGTTACCCAATAGCCCTTTAGGTAAGGATATTTAGGGATAGGGAAGTTATATAAATTATCCAAGGTCACACAGATAATAAATGAGAACAGAACCCATATAGTAGGACTCTATTGCCTATGTCCTCTCCTTAACCATCACATTCTAAGGGCAGAGAGCAAATGCTACACCTCTTCATAGCCTCAGCCTTAGTCCCCTTTTGGCCATGTGCACAGTCAAAATATATTTGAAATATTTAAAGATAATATTAATTAATTTGTTATTTTTTATTTTATCAGTAAAGAAAATTTGCTAAATATCTAACAGCTATGGAGGATCCTTGGTCAACTCTCTATGGTGTTGAAAGATTCCTCCCGTTGCTTACCACCTTATGAATAGTTGTTTGGGTCTTTTTCTTTTCTTTTCTTTTCTTTTTTTTTTAATTTTTTATTTTTTTTATTTATAAGACAGAGATAGAGACAGCCAGCGAGAGAGGGAACACAAGCAGGGGGAGNCGTTGCTTACCACCTTATGAATAGTTGTTTGGGTCTTTTTCTTTTAACATATTCATGCTAATAAAACCCTTTTTTCCCTTTCTTAATAGCCACTCTAAAATGTGTGTAAGTCTTCTACAAGGAGAAATTATGTCTATTGTGTAAAGGGAAGAAAAAATGTTTCCAAATTTTGTGTGTAAAATTATATTTATCCAAAAATTGTCTTCACCTCATATTTACTGATTCCATGAGAGAACAGAGTCACCGAGTTCTTGATAACCAAATGAGGTTAGAAGTTGTCATTCTTGCATATACTTTGCATGATGTAAGAGAAATGAGTGAACATCCCAGTGGGGTAGTCAGAATAAGGCCAGAATGCCCCATCCTTAGCATTTGCTCAATCATGCTTTGAGAATTTGACTGTGGGCTCCTAGCCTCTGCCTCTTTGCAGAGGTTAGTATAGTGGCTTTAAAAGAGTCTTACGTTGATAAAATGGTATCTTGAAAGACAAAAAAAGGGGGGGGATAAAATCTTTGATTGGTCTCCTCTTTGTTCTTGAAAGATGCATATCTCTGTAGTTACATGATTGAAGATATGGTTTCAAAGCAGGGAGCCAGCCCCACAATTTGGAAGATTTAAAACATTGTCCAGATATTTTCTTTTAATGTAAAATATTCAAAAGACAAAAAATTTACTGTCTGTGGATAGGTATTTTTGACAGAAAATATAATAACTATATACATAAGTCCAGTAATGCTTATTTATTGGAATTACTATGAGCTATACTTACTCTCCATTGCTAATGGTGTACTTAATGTTCTAAGGATTAGCACTATAAAATTATTTAACATGGGCAATAACACATGATTCTTTTTAATTTTGTTTCCTATATTATGTGATTCTTCCTCTCTTAAAATATTAAATGATTGCTTGAATAGTAATTGGTTAGTCACTGATGTTCTCTTTCAATTCAGAAATCTAACAATAGTTTTAGAAAATTTGGGTGGGGTAACTACTGACAGATGATAGCCGTTGAGGGTGATTCCACTCTAGTTGGCTATTTGACTCTCTGAATGATGAAGAAAGCCAGAGAGAATCAATTGTGTGTTTCAGCATTGACTTGGAAAAAAATCCTATTAGGATATTGAAATACATTAACTTTTAATGATTATGACATGAATAAATCTAATTGACAAATAATTAACCTAATATCAAAGGAGTAATGGAAGATGTTATGCATTTTCATTAACACATTAAATTTAGGATAGAAATTATATGAACTGTATTCAATTTCTAAAAATAACTGCAGTAAATTTAAGTGGATTTCAATTAATAGCTTAAGTGTTAATTGATGTAAATTTAATATTTATCTAACTATAGCTAGTGTTCTAAAATAGATCAGCAGCTGAACTTTTTTTTATATGAAAACAGGTTAGACTGACTTACAAGAGTATTCCAAAAACTAATCTAAATCAATTATTTAAAACAAAATGAAAATAT